>NC_072731.1:261558632-261745718 GCF_026930045.1 Uloborus diversus
GAGAACTCCAACTTTGACTCCGCAATTCTGGTTTTTACTGTGAAATAATTATTGTTTTTATTTTTATTCTAAAGTTTTGTTTTGGCAGCGGCTAATGAAGTGAAATTCAGAGTCCTTGTTTCACCATAAAAAGCTGCGCAGACAAATTTTTTCTTCTTTCTTTTTTTTTTTTCTGCTGATGAAAATTATTTATTTAAGCTTACATTTTATTGCTTTTTATTTATTTAAGTATATTTATCCATCTTTAAATTATTTGTTGGCAACGGAGGATTTTTTTTTTTTTTTTGAATAAAGTATTTATTTTATTGAGCTTATTATTTTTCATTCTTTTTTCTTCTTGTTGAAAGCTGTTAAAGATTTTTTGAAATGAAAAAATATATTAGCTGCTTTGTTTAAGAAGTGGTACTACTTTTTTTTTGTTTGTTTATTTATTTTTTACTTATCCATTTCTTTTGATGAACAAGGTATATTTTGTTTTAGAAATCAGCTTAAAATGTTAAAAAGGTATGTTTGACATAATTAGCTGTCTCAGCTATATTAGAAAATATTAATTAGATACTAGAAAGTCAATGTTGATATGCAGGGAAGTTGGCTTGTTTAGTTCTGGACAGAACTTATGTAGCATTCATGAACATTGGTGTTTCTTTACTTATTTAACATGTACCCCCCCCCCCCCCCCCCTACCTTTTTTTTTAAGAACTACAATCTGACATCTGACCATACATTTTTCTATAATATTTTGATGTGACATGCTTTGTTAAAATATAAGATTTTTATTTTTGTTGCTTATCTCTTATTATTATATTTTTTAATATGCATCTTTTCTGTGAAAGTTCTTCATTTGGAAATTGCTGTATTCTATGCTTTTAAAACGCTTATAATTCTCCATAATTTTCTTCTAGCATTTGATTCCTGTGATATAAAACAGCAGCTAAATGCAAAAAATCAGAAATTGAAGGTTTGTATAAAGTTTCAACATTGTTTTTTTCTCTCTCCAGTATTTAAGCTGATCAGTAGTCTTGTTTATTGGCAATGTTCATTTAAGCTTAAGCAGACTTTAGAGAGGTTATTATTAAAAGTTGAGCACTTTAATTGGAATGGGGGCCTATGAAAACAACACAGTACTGGACTACAACAGCATCTTGTAAGTTTCCCAAATTTTTATGCTAACTTATCAAAAATGATCTCCTGAATCGGAAAATCTAATATTTTTTCCGCACAAGTAATTAATTAATTACTTATTAAGTGCTGAATTGCCCCAGAATAAACTGCGAAAAGAAACAACCCCTGATTGGCCTGATGTCATTTGTGAAAAGTACAACACGCCACTTTCCCTCCCAATACGTTTTTCAGTGGGAGTAAAAAATTGTCAGTCCCGTTTAATCTTTAGTCTTCGCTTGCCTAGGGTAAATTGGGAGAATTCTCGAAAATTTGATCAATAGCGCAAGCAAGCACAGGGGAAGAATAGAACAGTTCCTTCTAATTATACGGTAAAAAAAAAATTTTTTTTTTTTTTGGAAGTTAAGATTCGGTTTGGAAACTGATAACATTCAACCATGTAATGATTACAAAAAAAACATGTTTTAGGCAAATAAATAAATACAAAAAATACCTAAATAAATACCCGAACTAAACACAGAAACACCTAAAGTGCCCTATATAGAGCACACGGACATCGACGAAAGACGTTAAGAAACTGTGAAGCCAGGCACATCCTGTTAGAAATTATATGCTCCGTGCGGCTAAATTGTGTAACACTTGACAGATCCCATGATTAATAAATGGGATCTCCATAATTGTGTAATGTGGCTGGCTTTCCACGATTGCCTACTGTGCAATTGCATGGGAGCGCCTGAGTTCATATGGCTATAGACAGTCGTGAAGGCATGACTGGAAAACCTCCTGATCGAATAGCAGGATAACTTTATGGCATATCTCTTGACCACTATTTGGGAAAAAGGGCAAATTGGCTGCCCATCATGTATACTGTGTCAGTGGGTAGAAAAATAAATTAGTTTCTGTGTGTTGTGAACATGATCTCTTCAATTCTCTCCCTTCCAAAAGTTGATTTATGGAAAATGTGAAAAAGAAGAAGTGGGGAAGATCCTCTTCATCACATCTCATGTCGCTTCTCGGAGAGTCACGCGACTCCCCGTTTCAGCAAAAAACGAAACTAATCAATTTTTAGTTGTAAATAACTTTTAAAATATCACTCTGAGATACGACAAAGAAAAAATTTTCTGACATTTTTAGATCATTCTGAGTGTGTTAAAATAAAAAACAAAAAATGCTGCTGTTGTCCACTGGGACTCTTGGACCTTCCCTTGGTAACTTCTCAAAATTAAAGTCCCCAAGATGCTGTTCTGAGCATTCTTTAGCTGCATCTAATGTCATGGCCCACCCCTTGGATCTGTCCTTTGTTTTTGGTATTAATTTTATTATTTTCAGATTTCCTTACGGCTGGAACTTAGTTTTTTGTTGTTGTTCTAAATTTGATTTTAAATGTTTTAATATGAGAATTAGCAGACTTGTGACTGACCTGTTAAACACATTTCCTTTATGTTTGTATTGCTCCCACTCACTGAAGTGAAAACAGGCCTTCTGAGCTTTTTTCATTCTTTTTTAATAAAGTTTTTCATTCTTTGTGCCCCCCCCCCCCTGTTGATTGCAATTTGTGTTTTCATGCCCGCTTTTTTTATTTTGTATATGCTTTTCATCTTCTCAATATTACCATAGTTTTGTGTAGTTACTTTTGTGCAGTTAGTTTCGTTTTGTATTGCTTTAAGCACCTGAACTACAGTAAACCCTCGATTATCGGCGGTCGAATTGTCCACGACTCGAATTATCTGCAGGTCCTTTCTTTTTTTTTTTTTTTTGAAACTTGTGATTGTGCTGTTGTTTGCTTTTAGATTTTACATATATTTTTTATATTCAATGTTAGTAGATGCAATGTAGCAATGTTTTTAGTTATAATTTGAATGACTGTGTGAGTTTCATTAATATTTTTTAACTATTGCATACACTAAGTATCGTTTTTTACCTATAATTCGGATTATCCGCAAATTCGCTTATCCGCGGTTACCATGCCACCCTATTCCGCAGATAATCGGGAGTTTAAATTAATTTTCTTTTATATATTACTAGCAAAAATACCCGGCGTTGCCTGGGTCAGTAATAATTATGAGAAACAATCGTTACTTGCCCTTGTTTTCTGTTTAAGCGAAAGAATTTAAAATAAACCTTTTTGACGTGATAAAAAATCGAGCTTCTTCTTTACTCATTAAACTAAAATAGCAATAAGTATAAAGAACAAAATAGTATTCAATTAGAAACGAAAGCACGACATTTAAGCATATACAAATTTGAAGAATTTCCGAAATATGAAATTAAACTTTACATGTTTAAAAAGATTTATCTGTTAGTACTTTTATTTTAAATATAAAACCTTCTCTGTATGGCTATTGATGTACGAACTGTTTTTAAAAATGTAGCCGCCCGTGTTCCCCTTACACTTGCTTTAGTTATTTTGGGAAATTTCAATTTTTGTGGGCACTTGGTGCGGTTTAAAATCTTACCAAATTTGCGAGAATGATTTCGGGACAATTTCGATAATACTCCCCCTCCTTACTAATTTTTATTATAGAAATATTGTTGCAAGATACTGAGATACTTTTGGTCAAAAAAAAAAAAAAAAATGGCGCATCCGAAATGTTTCCAAAATAAGTACGTAGTAAAATTTGGCGATTGTTTGAAATCGTGCAAAAAGAAAAATTAATGGAAGTTTTTGTGCGGTTTATGGATTTGCCTAATTTAGTTGTCGAATTATTTTACACAGTATCTTTTTTTTTTTTTCAAGTATCTTTGATTGGCGATATTTTGTTTATATGGTGAAAGCTGAGAAACAATATTACGTAGTCTTTGGGCTCAAAAATAGCGACAGTGGGAAAAACTGCCAAATGCATCAGCTATTGAAATCTTTCTGAAAAAATTCTGGCGATATTTCTGATGGTTGGTTGGATATAGTGAGCGAGTGTCCAATCAGCATAAATAATAATAATAAACCATTAATTACATAAGTTCTGTTTAAAAGTAAAATGATCAGCCAAATCCATTTATTTTTAGCCAATCTTGTGGGAAAACGTTACTTTAAGATTTGACTTGAGAAAAGCCTCAAAAAGTCAGACAAAACGCAAAAATATTCAACAAAACAACATTTCTTGGGAGTTAAGATGACACACTAAATAATGAATTGGGTCGATGAAAGCCTTCGAACAGGGATCGAAAAAGCTCATAACTCGTTTTTTATACAACTTAGAAACTTCGAACAGATGCTATCTTCAGCAGAAAAATTGGCGCTTTCGATAGACATATAATGTATGCACGTTTTTTTCCACCCCCATATTGGGGCATTAATGTGAAAATTGGGACTAAAATTGGAATTAAAAGGGAACTATCAATCGGATTTTTTTCGAACTGGTCTATAAACCTTCCCTGTACCAAACTGAACAAGCGGTGAAAGTTTCAGCCAAATCTGCCGGGTAGTTTCTGAGATCTTAGGGAACAAATTTACCAAACTCCATTTTTATATATATAGATGTATACCAATAAAACTTTTTTCACTGTATATATGAAGTAAAGGTTAAATCTATGGCTAGAAATGTTGAATTTTAATCCTTAATATAATAAAATGATGATTTGTATAGTTTTCAAACCGCTTAGTAACTGGAATTCCTTGAATTCCAAAATTTGTCTGTGATTCTCTTTTTAAAGGGAGGGATGTTCCTGAGCTAGTAAAAAAAATTTATTTATTTATTTTTTCACTTTTTTTTCTAGCAACGTATTACTTGTAGAAATAAACTGCAAAGTGAATCTCATCAAACTTCAAATGCGTTTGCATCAAATGAAATAAAGACACAAATAGCTCAGCTAGATGCAGAGATAAACGAACTGAAAAACGATATTGAAGAATTACAAAGTAAGATATCTATGCCTTTTAATTCTCTAAAAAATGCTGAAAAAAGTTTTTAAAGATCCTTTTTTATACTCTGGTCCTGGATCTAAAAAATGTTGATGAAATTATTATTGTCTAAGATAGTTTTAGTGAAAATATTATTGTTAAATAATGTATATATTCCAAAGCTAATGTTAGCTTTAGTTTTCGTTAGTTTTGCTCACATTTGCTATTAAACTGATAAATTATTTCAGCAGTGACACAATACATAGTTTACGTGCATTCTTATACAATAGTTTTGAAAAGAAAAACAAGTCCTAGTGTAATGTATGTGAATTCTTTGTATGTACTGGCTCATTCTAAACATCGTGCGTTTTCAAATGATAACATTGTTATTGGGACATCTAAGAAAAATAATTTTTGTTTGAGTGTTCATGTTGGCATTTTCGATGGTTCAATCTGTACTTTTTGTTGATGGACTTATTTTTAAATTTTGTTTTTAAAGTGCCAACTGTTTTTTTTTTCTTTTGGGCTTTGACTGTAAAGTTGTTTAAACTAGAAAATGTTCTTCATGGTATGACGGGGGAAAATTGCTTCTATAAAGTACATTCAAATGAAACCAGGTCAGTTCGTCTAACTCTACATTAGACATTGGACAATGCCACGTAACTGCATGTATGGAAACACTATCTATTGGTAGAGAAACTGACGCATGCGCTACGTTTCATATTGCACAGTGACAGTGTGGTTTAATGCCGAAGAGAAGGTGGTCGCACAAGTTATCGTCAACTACAAAACATGTCCTGTTCTGACCACAAGTGCCCACTCAGGGGGAGGGGGCTCAATCCCTAGGTCCACTGCTTGTCGAGTTCCTGAAATGGGGAGCTACCATCAATGCCCTGTGTTATCAAGCCACTTTACAAAGCCTTAGACGAGCCCATTAAGTAGAAACGGCCAGGCATGTTGTCCAAAGGCGTCCACATACTTCCAATGCGGTGAAGACAACATTGCAGTAGTTTCGGTGGGAAAGGCTGGAGCTGGAACATCCACCTTTATTGTGTGACTTTCATGTTTTTGGACCTCTAAAACAAGCTATTCACAGACAACGCTCTGGATATCGTGGATACGGCAATGGACGACGAAGTATGCGACTGGGTTCAGTCCTGGATCCGATAGCAACCTACTAGCTTCTTCAAAGATGGAATTGACCGCCTAGTGTCGCAATGGGATAAATGTGCCAACAGTTTTGGTGACTATTTTAGAGTTAATAAAATCGCCGCCATTACTTTACACTAGTGACCTGGTTTCATTTGAATGCCCCTTATACATTTGAACAAAGCAATTGCCTGTTTGGTGATATTTTGATAGTTGACATTTTAACTCTTACTCTAGTGAATGAACCCTAAACTCCAGTAGATAGCGTTTATTTTTGACCCCTTTTTTTTGTTTCTTCATTCCTTCGAAATGATACAGTCTTACCAGTAAAACAGTTAATTCCCGGATCCAGTTCAGCCTCGTCAAAATAAAGCATTTCCTTGTATGTCAAACATTGCCAAAAAAATTATCAAGTTATAAATAATTTACTGAATGTTTGTTTGGTGCTTCAACAATGAAATAATGCCGTCATGCATACCATGGCAGAAGTTTCATTGTTGGTGACATCAGCGTTGCTCAATGAGTGAATTGGCTATTATATATATGAGGATTGTTTTACATGAATATAAGTTGTAGCTTGATGACAAATATGAGCAAATTACAAGCAAAACACGCCAGAAGCTTCCTTAAAGCTTCTCTGCCTGCTACAAAGATTTTGAGTGGAATAAATTAATGTTAAGCAAATGTAAGTAGGGGAATGTGGGGCAAAGTGAAATTGTTTAGATGACTGAGTTTTTTCGTAATGAACAAATCGGAAATTTGTTTTGAAAATTACTGTATACAAAGAAAGAGCACTGTATTTTATAATAAAACTTGCTTTCAAGTAGTATTTTTTTATTTTTGGCAGTAAATTTGAGTCTTCAAAAACAAGTGGAAAAGTTTCATCTTTTTTTTTCATGGGGCAAAGTGAAAAATAAAATATTTTTCTAATGAATTATTTTCTATTTGATTGTAAAACATATTTTTGGTCGAAAGAATCAGCAGACTTAGATAAAATGAAAAGCTTTCTGCGAACACAAATCCTAACTGGAAAATTTTCTGCAAATAATTATTTTGCCTAACTCACCCTTGAATAAAAAATTAAATTTATATTCAAATATGAAAAAGACAAAAATAATAGTGCTTTAAATCATTAAATCATTTAAATTTTTTTTTTACAATAACATATAGTTTGCTTATTTTTCACCAACTGAAGAAAACTGCCAAAACCATTATTTTTTTTACACATGTGCTTTAAAAGGCTTTTGGAGAAAGGCTTTAACAGAAATAAATTCTGGAATTTTCTTAAAAATTCCCTTTAAAAAAAATTTTTTTTTTTTTTTTTTTTAAATCAACAGTAGCAGTTTGAGCAGTTTGGTAGCAGTTTGAAAAAAAATTTCTGCAGAGCCAAAAATTTTCTGCGAACTTCGTTCGCACGTTCGTCTATATCATGTAAGACTGAGAATCAGTAAATAAAAAGTTAAATGAATAAATGAAGAGATAATGAAACAATAAACAAATAATTAAGTGAATAAATCAATTTATATATGAAGAAAAATAATTGAGCGAGTAAAAAATGAATGAATAATAAAATAAATGAATGAATCAATAAATAGGTGAATTACTAAATGAAGGAATGTAAACAATTAATAAATGAAAACGTGGATGATTTATGTTTAATGATTGAGTAAAGGAAACAAACTATTTCACTTTGCCCTATATACAGTTGACTAATTGTACAATTTATTTAAAATACAAATAAGCTTAATATTGACTACATTAGTACTTTATTGATTATTAGGAGGTCTCAAATAACATTTAAAATGTTTATAACAAGAACTTTATCATTTTATAGTAACAAAAATAATTTTTGACTTACAACAAAATATTGCAATATGAGTATCAATTTTTTAAAACTGCCTGTGTTGCCAAATGCTTTTATATTCGGCGGTATTTTTTTCCTGACTGGAATAGACTACATACGGTACTACATAGTTAAAATAATACCAGATAGGTGGGACTAAAAGCAGAGTAAATATTTCGCTATTTCACTTTGCCATAAGTTCCCCTATTTTAAAAATGTTTTGAAAGGGTTCATTAAAGGCTAAGTTCTATTAGTAGTTGAAAGCTAGTTTTGCTTTTCATAGATTCTACAAAGTTAAATTCATCTGAAAACATGCAAAGCACAAGTGCAGTTGATGAAGGTAATTTGAGGGAGGAAGAGGTTGCAAGGAAAAAAGAAATTGAAAGGCTAAGAAGAGAACAGGAGAAAATGTAAGTTGAACTGGAAGTAATCGTTTTTGAGCTCCTAAGCTTATTTATTTATTATTTTTTTGAGTATTCCTGTGATCACCATATTACAGGATGTATTTATAAAAGCAATTGTGTCACCCAGCTTTGCACCGCCCACCTCGAAAATAAAAGTTACGTCAGTGATGTGTGTTCAACATTCAGGCTTAAACAAACAAAAAAAATCAGTAACATTTTGCGGCAGATTGCGTAAAAATAACCAAAAAGTGAACATTTTAAATCCCCCAATTACAGGAAAAGCCTTTAACACAAAACCCAGAATTTTATTTGCTCATACTCGAGACAAAAAATGGCAACAGATCTTTCATCTCAATATGATTTTCCTCTCGCTACAAATTTTAATAAAAGCATTGCTGCGGAAAGTTGAGATAAAAGCAATGAATAATAGTTTGAATGGAAGAAAGCCTTTGAAAAATAGGGATTTTATGTCGAAATCCAAGCGCCATAATGAATAGTTTTTAATCGATATCTCCACTAATTATTATAAGAGGATTATGTTAAATAGCCAAACATAAAGACAGGAGGATTACGATACCTGGTTTGATGTACAGTTCACTGTCGTTTGGGAGAAGGCACTTCGACATAGGTACATACACTCATTTTTTAATTATATTATATATTATTGTCAAACACTTCCTTTGTTCTGTTTATTGCAAAAGAACTTTTTAGTCTTCTTAAACACAACAGTGACTGGTAAAAGATGGAGTGGTTGATATAGAATAAAAAGGCTTTTATAAGATAAGTCTTTCAAGCTTTTATTTTTCAAAGGTTTTTTATTTATTTATTTATTTATTTACTTTTTCAGCATTTGTGCTTTTAAAACTGATTTGCTGCATTAACTAGTCATAATCTTCTTCCTCAGAAATGTCCAATCACTTTTTCTTCTTTAAAATTTTGATTTCAATAGTAAGTTTTTCAATGCGTAATGCATGCACATATAAATAAAATGAGACACTTATTATTTGTAGAATATGTAATGGGAAAAAAATAAGGTCTGGAAAAGCGATTCCCAACCTGGAGGTAAAGTGGGATTTTCTGAGGGTCAAGGAAAAGTGCACGGATTGGGGAAGTGTCCCAATCCTTGCACTCCCCAACATGCTCTTGTAGCAAAATGAACTGAAAGGTTAAAAATAATCTTTGAATTTAAAGTATGTTCAGCAGCAAAAGGATGTCCCATAATTAAGTATAACTTTTTTTTTAATTAATTAGCTTTAAATACTAGAAACAAAAGAATTCACCCAACAATTAACTTTAATGTAAAAAAAGTGTGAGGGCTTGATATCAGAACTCTTTGATTTCTCATTTCTAGTTTAGACATTAGCATTTTGAAATGATGCAGAATCTTGCAAAAATGTGAATGGAGAACACCCCACACCTTTTTACATTAAAGTTAATTGGTGAATTATTTTATTCCTACTATTTATCCTAAACATACTTTAAAATCAAAGGTTTTTTTTTTTTAGTTCATTTTTCTACAAGAGCTTGTATGAGTAAAAACGACAACAATGTGCATAAAGTACAAATGAAGTAATAAAATAGAGTTAAAAACTCAGCAAACAGCTGTTTCGGGGCTTTCATATGCAAGCCCCTTCATCAGTGCATAAAAGAAGAACGAAAAGTCCTCACAATGTAGACTGAACGACAAATGAACAAAAATGGAAGGAAGCAAAGTAAATGGACATGGAAACCTGAAACATATGCGCCACAGAACAGCAACGGCACCTATAGTGCGGAAAAACGTCACAAACAGAAAAAAGTTTTTAAGATAAGATTTCCAAACACTGGGGAAAGAGGGGAGTACTCGACAAATCATTAACTATTGAAGCAGAATTTTTCCAAATGTAACAGGATTCCCAAAAATCTAAATCATAAATTGAGGAACACCCATGAATAACCTTGGCAGAAGAAAAATCGAAAATATGATTGAAAGACCAACCGTGTTGTGCAATCGAGGAACGTTTTAAATCTTGCTTCTTGACGTAATTTTCATGTTCCTTACTATGGAATTTAAGAGAACGTCGGCTCTGTCCTATGGTATGTCATTTGACACTGACAAGAAATACTATAAATGCCCCATCGGTCAAGTTCCGGAACTGGGTGTTTTAGTTGCGAAAATTTAAGTTTGTTGACAGGGGAAACGCAACTGAAAAATTAAACTTTTTTAAAATTCTTGCGATTTGAAGCCTGATTCTTGGAAAAAAGGGTAAAACAACCAAATTAGAATAATTCATCTTAGACAGTGCTTGATTTTTATTAGTTGAATTTATTTTAAGTTGAATTAGTCTATTTTATTACTTTATTTGTACTTTATGCACACTGTTGTCATTTTTACTCATTCCTTAGTACAAAGTTTTCGATTGCTTTTTCACAATAAGAGCTTGTATATTTAGTTTTTTTAAACTGTTATTTTTTAACTCAAATTTTAGAAGAAAATGCTTTGATGTGTAAGTATAAAATATGTATTTTTGCAATTACAAACTTATTTAGTACTTTAGTAGCTGTGAGTGCCTGAATTTACAAAAGCAAAAGAGTTGCATAATGTAATAAGCGAATTCTGTAAGTGGTTTAGAGACGTAATTAAGATAAATTTCAATTGACAGCATTCTGTTGTAAATATGATGTTGCAATACATATTTGTTGCAAAGAGACTGTTATGTATACTTATGATTCCAACAGCTCTTTTAAAGAGAAATTTTTAAAGTGTTCTATAATTGTTTTCTGCTATTTTGTTGCAATCATCATTTGCTCCAATTTTTTTTTCTTTTATGAATTTTACATGTTTTTTTCCCCCTAGGAAGAAAATGAAGGAGCAGAGGGAATGCATTATTACAGAGTTATTGCAAACTGAACGTGATTACATTTCTGATTTAAAACTTTTGCAAGACACATTTTTACGTAATCCTGAGGAAGCAAAAGTATGTATTATTTTCCCCAACAGTAATGTTGAAATAAACCAAGTTTGGCACAAATTAGTTATAATTTCATTGATTGGTATTTTGCAAAAATGCTTTTGACAAGTGACTCCCAAAATTTTGGTTGCTCTAATTCTACACCGTTAAGCAAGAACTTTGATAATTTTTCCCTTCAAAAAGTTAAAAAATTTAAAGGAAGATTCAGGCAAAAACTTTTATTGTTCAATCCGCTTTATTATTGAGCTCCCACTTTCAAATTTAATAATCATTCATCATTGAAACTCTAATCAGTTGATGTTCGACAGAACCAGCTGTTGATTGAAAAAAATAAATTGGTTTGACTTGTGTGTGTGCTGTTAGTCATACATTTAGAACCTACGGTTGAGACTTTTTATCTGCAGTGTTGCAGGGATGAAATTGTATAACAATCAAGATTTTTTGAAAGATTTTAACAGTTAAGTAAAGATTTAATCAGTTTCGTGTGCGTGTGTGTACAGTACCTAATTTCTAACCAAAAAAAGGAAAAGACCAGAATCTATATTTGCTTCACAACTTATTCATACATCAATAATCTGAATTTTATATAATATCTAAAAATGTATCGAATAAAGATGAGAAGCACTGGAGTTGAACTGTATGAAGAGAGAGTTACTTTTCCGCTGAACTTATAAACCTTGTTAAAACAGAGCCAGCAATAAAAATTTAATTTTAAAACTTACATTAGGGAATAAAAAATGGTTTGAAAATTTTATAGTGCAAAATAAATGAAAACATTTATTGTGAAAAAAAAAATATTCTAATTTTTTGCCCCCCCCCCCCAAGTTAGGGGGCCCCAAAACCTGTGCTGCTCGGGCTTACACTCAAATCAGGCCCTGGTTGCGCATTTTTTTGTGTGTGACCTATCATAAAAGCCTAAATGGTGCTGCAAGGGATTACGTGTTCCAATATTTTACATAAATTCTTTTCACTAATATTAGTGAAATTCGAAACATACCTTTCTTTTTCTTTGTTTGTAGTTTAATTTTGATTTCTCGGAATGAAATGCAGCAATTTGCAAACTTAGGCCCATATTTTAAATTTCTTTACTGTAGTTCATATGCAACTACAAAAATCTCTTTTATTTTAGGAGAAAGGAATTGACATTGTAATTCTTTTTGGAAATTTGGATGAAGTTGTTGAAGTTGCCAGTCGTTTGTTGAGAAGACTGCAGAAGGTATCCAAGGAGACTGGATTAATTGGTAGAGTTGCTTTTTATCCGATGCTATTTGTGTCAATGTGAGTTTTTATAACAGTGGGCCCTAGTGCTAAAATAATTTTTAACTGACATTGAAAATCTTATGGGGAGAATTAGTTATCTTTTTACACAGCCATTGTTTTCCTCTAGTTTATTTAAACTTAACTAAAACAGAGTTTGTTTGATGGCTGTACTGAAATATAAAGTGGTACAAATGGAGTGATTTAAATGAGCATTCAATGTTCATATAATTAAATTAGTTAGTATTTCTTAATTGCTGTGTATATATTTAATACCACCCATTTTTTAATTATTATTTGCACACACAGATAATAGATTTTATCATATGTGCATAAAAAATTATATATGAATAAAATAATGCTATTAAATTCAGTCACTAATCTAGTCAACATTTGTTCAGGGGTGAGTTTAATAAAAATTTTACTAAGCATTTCCCGACTATAATATTTTCTTTATGCAAGTTAATAAAAGGAATGCAAATAGTTTTGCCCCCCTCACAGCGCAAAACTAATTTCTCAGGATTTTCCAGGTAATGCAAGTTTTCAGTGATCTAAGGGGGCATCAGCCCCAATTGTCTCAAACCTTTATAGGCTACTATAATTTTTAATGAATATATTTATTCATGGTGGAATTTGTTGTAATGTCTATGTATTGTGTATGTGCTTGCATGGGGGAGGGGGGTGCTTATATGGGGGTGTAACTTGCATTACTCACGAGTTGAAATTTCGCATGTAGTTGAAATTTTGTGTGTAGATGCACAATGTCTAGTTGTGCACCTCCTTTTTTAATTTGCTTAATCAGACATCAAGTCATTGGTATGCACTTATTTGTTAGTTGCAGGCCCGGCTCTTGGGGTAGGCAATCAAGGTTGCCACCTAGGGCAGCAGATTTTAGGGATGGTAATTTTCGAAATTGAAATTTTTTTTACGAATATTTGTTTCAGCGACATTAGATTCACTGCTTCAATGGTTAAAAAAAAAAAATTAGAGTGTGTACCAGTGCTTTGATATGCAACATAGTTCGGAATTTAGCTAGAAATTCAATTTAATTTTGAAGGCTGCAAATTGGGTGATTTAAGTCTTTTGAAAATATGAATATCTGTTTCAGTGCCATAAGTCTCTCTACTTTAATGTTGAAAAAAATAATGAAGTGTGTTGCAGTGCTTGGACATGCAAAACCCAGTTTGGAATTTAACTAAAATCTTACTTTAATTTTGCACTTTACTTTTTTTTTATTAACATATTATTTTACATTATTATTTTTTTATTCAATGGAGGGGGGCATATTATTATTTTATATTATCATTTTTTATTCAATGGGGGGGGGGCGACACTTGTCAATATCGCCTCGGGCGACAGAACTACTTGAGCCGGTCCTGGTTAGTTGTAAATTGTTTTGAGTTTTTATATGCTCCAGTTTTTGTATAGCATTAATTACTTATATTTCTTCACTTTTTATACAGAATCATTCATAAAAATGTCACTATTTATGTATCTAAAACTTTCGGTACTATACATATAAATATTTTTTTACCCATTAGTTACGAAACTGGTTTTGTGCGTTGTTAAAATTAAAACTCAAAGGTTAAAAAGTCAGAGTTCTTTCTACAACTCCAAATTCTACAAATGAAGTAATAATGTTTTAATTACTTGATTATTTTTATTGATAGGGGAATGCTTTGTGGATGTTGGCGAAGAAATGAAAGAAGCTTATGGACACTATTGCAGAAACCACGATGAAGCCCACTCTGTCATTGACAAAGTAATTTGATTTTTGACGCTAAACTTCCCATAATGGGAATTTTAAAATGAAAGTGAGCTTATAAAATTTCTCAAGAATAGAGGTAGTAGATATAATCTTTACATTAATTTACATTTTAATGACTACAAAAATATCACATGGGGTCCCACCTCATTTCTTTGGGAAGAGTGCTTAAATGAAGATTCCACCCATCTCATCGTCGTCAAAAAAATGAGGAATTCGGGTGACGTTTTCAACTTTTTAATGCTTCCTTCAATCAAAAAGGGTCAGACCAAATAGATTCTTATAGTTTTTTCTCAATTAAGAAAAAGTTGCATAAAAAAATTTTGCTTCTGGCTGTCCAACATCCAGGAGACCTCATAGTACCTACAGCCTTGAAATTTGGTACAAAATTACTTTTGACACTGGGGGGTTTGCACCTTGGAGCATTTTTTTTTTTTTTTTAGTTTCTGATTTACTTTTTTTTTTTCTCATTAATTTGAAGCCAAAATTTGACTAAAGTTGTTTTATCTTATCTTTTATCCCTTATTTAGGAGATAAAAGCTTTCCCTCACCCCTTAACATTCTAGATCTATCTATGGCATTGAATGGCACCTTTCTAAGGTGCCATTCAAGTATGCATTTGTTTCAGGGTTTCAACTAACCCTTTTTGCAGTAAAGAAAAGCATGAACTTTTAGATGTAAAATCATTCGATAAAAGCTAATTTTTCTGCTTTGGAAAAGGGTTTCCTTGAAGCCCCAAAACACTTGCCTGCTAATTTAAACATTTTCATATTGATGTTTTTCAACCAAACCCTGTGGCACGACAGCCAGGTTTGCCAGACTTCCCGGATTTCAAGGGACAGTCCCGTATTTTGAAAAATTGTCCCGCCTCCCGGGGAACTTACGGGAAGGCTAAAGTCCCGTATTCTAGCTGATAACAATATTTTACAAAACGAGGCATTATTTTAAGGGAAAAAATTAAGTAAAGCTAAAAATGTGAGAAAAAGAGCAAAAAGAAAATCATGTGGCAGCAAACGCAAAAATTATTTTCATTTCAATTTGGTTTTTGTTTTGACATGGGCGGCAGACCAATGATTGCTTCCTCTTTGCTCATTGACTAATGTTGGAAATATACCCCTACGCATAAGTCGGCAATCACAATGAAAACGATTTTTATACTTTGATCAGCGACATTTTGTTAAATTTAATGCTTTGATACGATTGAATTTTTCGGATTTTTCATGAATAAACGTTCTACGTCGGAAAGCACCCTTTAAAAATGCACCATATCCAGTAATTACCCTCAACCTTAAAAAATACTCCCCCCCCCATCCCCCCGCTTTTACTCCTAGCCTGTTACTAGAAGCCTGTCCTGTATTTACTGTTCTTAAATCTGGCAACCCTGACGACAGCCCATGAGGGCAGGGCCTGATTAACGCACAGGCCAGCTAGGCCTGGGCCTGGGGCCCCATCTTCCTAATGGGCCCCGAATTGTTTAAAAACTTATGAATAGCATTAAAAAATCATGTGTTTTGTAAAAATAATAAAAAACCCTCTTTTAAATAAATGTTAAACATAAATGGAATACATAAAATTACGTTGCGTTGACTTTAAGTGATAGAATGGAGAGGGGGGCCTCCAAAGCATTGGGGGCCTTGGGCCTCCCTTTTAGTTAGTCGGGCCCTGCATGAGGGCCAAGGCCTACTGGTCCCAACTCAGTTTTCTGACCCACGGCTCTAGGGTGCCAGGCAGATATTCCGGTTAGGATTGTCAGCCTAACGTGTAACCCCCAGTGTTTGGTTCCCAAGTACGCTTGGTACTCATTTCATCAACCCACTGAAGGGATGAATGGCTGAGTCAACCATGCCCGACCCCAGAAATAGAACCTGGGCCTATAGCATTGGAGCATGAAGCACTATCACTGCCCCACTGGGCATCATATATCTTTACTAAGTTATTGACGACTATCTTGGAAGTTTATTTTGAACTTTAAAACCAACGTTTGTGTCTTTTTAAGCACTTTTATTATACGTGGCCTGATTGTCACGGAAAAATCTTAGGCCTGGTTTTGCTTATATCTCTGCAACTAGACTACTTAGAGACTTCGGAATTTCACTAAATGATTTGCTTAATCTTAAGGTACAACTTAACGCTGAAAAATTAAAATTCTAAAAAAAATTATTATTTCGGTTAAGATGGAAAACAGCAAATTTCATTTAATTTCCCCATTAAGTGTTTAAACATAAAACTCATTGTTAAAAATTTTGTTGCCTAGCAACTGTAATAGTAATCACAATGAAAATTTTGAATCAAGGCTTCTCTGGAGCAAGCATGAAATGCTCTCATCTATGAAAATAATCGATATTGGGCTAAGTAAAGAGACATATTGAGATCTTTACCACGATTAACCTTGCATGTTTTGAAACATAAATTAGTTCGGGAAACCTTTAGTATTTAAATGGTTTTAATTAAATTAGTACACAAATGAATCCTAGAGAGGAACAAGGATTCATTTTTAGTGCAACTGCGTGATAGTAACGCTATTCTATTTCTGAAATATGTTTAAACTAAAAAGAAAAAAATAACAGATTTTTTTTTAGAAAACTAGCTATGTCGCCCGGCGTTGCACGGTCCACCTCGAAAATAAAAGTTATGACAAGTGACGCGAGTTCAACACTCAGGCTTGAACCAAAAAAAAAGTCCGTGAAATTTTGCAGCAGATGGCGGAAAAACCACAAAAAGTAAACATTTTAAATCCCCTGATTACAGGAAAAGCCTCAAAACAAAAACAAGAAATTTACCTGTGCATATTTGAGGAAAAAAAATTGCAACAGATGTTTCTTTTCAATGATTTTCTTCAGCTGTAAATTTTAATAAAAGCGTTCATCCGGAAAGTCGAGATGAAGCACTGAATAATAATTTGAATGGAGGAAAGCCTTCGAAAAATAGGGATTTTATGTCGAAATCCAAGCTTCATAATTAATAGTTTTTAATTGATATCTCCGCTAATGATTATCGGAGAATTATGTTAAATAGCCAAACATAAAGACGGGAAGATTAGGAATCCATTGATACCTGGCTAAATGGTCAGCTCACTGGCGTTCCGGAGAAGAAACTTGGACATACATAGATACGCTCAGTTTTTAATTATATAAGAGATACTAAGCACTTTTCATAATGCACTCAAAAGGACAAAATATCTTTTCTGAGTCAGAAAGGACATTTTAAGTATTCCAGTAGTTCTCAATTATTCCACAGGGTTTGTACGGGTCATGGAAATCCTGGAAAGTCATGGAAAAAAAATAAGCAAATTTCAGACCTGGAAAAGTCATGGAAAATTGAAATTTTCAGTCTAAGTCATGGAAATTTATTTTCAGTCATGGAAAAATGTTCTGGAAAAAAGTAACAGTAGCTAAAAAGAGCATTAGAAATCTTGAGTGATTTAGTATTTCACCATGAAAGCTATTTAAACTGGAAAATTGAACGATCTCAAAAAACATTGCATCCAAGTTCGTTTCCATTACTCCTAAATTTGTATTTTAAAATTTATCAGACTTTATCTCAATTTGTTGAAGGTTTTGGACAATCTTTAGTCAGGCGATAGAATACCGAAATAGGGGAATTCTAATGCTCAAGAACAGTAGTGCCCAATATACGGCCCCAAAACTAATCCATGCGACCCACTGGTACGTTCAGTGTCATTATTCAAACATGTTCTGGAATTTTTGAACCTATTAATTTATATGCATTTGAAAATGTAAAAATAAGTAAACAAGTACATTTAAATCAAAAGATTTATTTACTATGCAATGTTTTTATTTTTTTTTAAATAAATATCGGGTTTAGAAACATGAATTTACCAAAGAATGGCAAGTTTGATATTAAATAGTCCTATTCTCTTCATGTAACAGGTCATGAAAAAGTCCTGGAAAAGTCATGGAATTTTTTCATCCATATAGAGTATGAACCCTGATTCTAAGAAAATGACCCCACAAACGAAGAAAAGTGTGACCCAAGTCATTTCAAACGAAATTTTCCCAGAAAAATATGCATGTTTCAACACTCAAATTTATGATTGAAAGCTAGATAATGATAAGAAATTCTCTGCATGACTTGAGCCACACTTTTCTTCGCTTGTGGTGTCATTTTCTTGGAATTTTTGAAAACTGCAGGAATACTTAAATTTTCCTTTCTGACTCAGAAAAGTTATTTTATCCTTTTGAGTGCACTATGAAAAGTGCTTAGTATTTTTTTTTTTAATCTGCTCTTTGAACTGTTAAAGAACAAATTTATGTCAATTTTAACTTATTTTAAAATTGGTGGTCTTGATCTGTTTTACCTCAAACTAAAAGTGTGTCATTTAAACTCATATTGTTTGTTATAGATCGATGTCCATTCTTCTGCTGGACAATATATTAATCAAAAGTTGGAAATTTTGAAAATGCAAACAAATTGCTTTGATCTCCCAGCAATGTTAATTAAACCAGTTCAGCGAATTTTGAAATATCCTCTGCTTTTAAATGAACTGTTGAAGGTAATTATTAGTGTTCTCATGAACTATTTGTCTTGAGTATTTTAAAGCATGAGAAGCATATTAAATACTCTTTTTCTTTTTAAAGGTGGTCTTAAAATAACTTTTAAATGTTGTCCATCTTGAAATACTAGGATGTTTTTCTATAACTAATTGATATTTCTTTTCTCTGAATTTTTTTCAAATTGTAATTCCTATGTGCGTATCATAATTTCTTTTTCAAAAACTTTTCCTTGCATGAAAAGATCAATTTTGTACGTAGGGGGGAGCACTATATTAAATGAGTAAAACGACAACAACGTGCATAAAGTACAAATAAAGTAATAAAATAGAGTTAAAAACTCAGCAAACAGCTGTTTCAGGGCTGTCAAATGCAAGCCCCTTCATCAGTGCATAAAAGAAGAACGAAAAGTAAACCACACAATGTAGACCGAACGACCAATGAACAAAAATGGAAGGAAGCCACCATTTTTCCATCTTCCTTCCATTTTTGTTCATTTGTTGTTCGGTCTACATTGTGTGGTCTACTTTTCATTCTTCTTTTATGCACTGATGAAGGGGCTTGCATTTGACAGCCCCGAAGCAGCTGTTTGCTGAGTTTTTAACTCTATTTCATTACTTTATTTGTACTTTATGCACGTTGTTGTCGTTTTACTCATTCCATAGTACAAAGTTTTTGACTGCTTTTTTACAATTCACTATATTAAACTTTTGTATTCACCCAAAAATTCTTTGAAATTTATTGGCAAAAACAGTCAATATTTTTTTTTTTTTTTTTGTTCAAACCAGCTAATGTAGAAGACTGCTGAAAGTACTGAAACTTAAATAGCTTAGAGATTGAATTCTTAAAAAAAGCTAAGTTATATCTTTAAATCTTATTACTTCTTCTGAAAAGGATGGACAACCTCCAGTACCGATTGAAAGGGACGATATATCAATGTTGTTTTATATATATATATATATATATATATATATATATATATATATATATATATATGTGTGTGTGTGTGTGTGACATCATTATATTCTGTATTCCAGTGCACTGAAGACGGACACCCTGATAAACCAGCCCTCCTTCAGGCTGTGAATCTAATGACTGATGTTGCAACTGCTGTTAATGAATTTAAGAGAAAAAAAGATTTAGGTAAATATTGTTTTTGTGCTTATTATTTTCAAATTCTTGAACTTTTAAGCATCCTTAGTATTTTTCCTTAGAAGTTACCTTTAGGGGCCATTCATTAATTACGTAAGGATGATTTTGGCAATTTTTGACCCCCTCCCCCTATGTAAGGATACGTAAGATTTTTCAACCCCCTCCCCCTATTCTTACGTAAGATTCCATTTCTTTTTCAAAATAATAAAATAACGAATTTTACATCACTATTATCGTTATTAAATTCACTATGATTAAATTAAACCTATTTGGTGGAATCTAGACTGGATGTTTTTTCGACATTTTTTGTACACGATGCGATATTAATTAAGAATAAAACATGCCAGTGGGATTCTTTTATTATATTTTACACTAATCATTCTTTGTAAAACAAACAAGAATCAGCTCATCTTAATACATTTTTTTCCTTCCAGACGCAAATGAAATATGATCACTTCCAAACCTCTTGACCGCGCGATTTCTAATATAAAATATCAACTTGGAAAATATTATGTAAGAATATTTTTGACCCCCCCCCCCACCCAAAGAGTTAGGGTATGTAGAGATTTTTCAACCCCCCCCCCCCCCTCTCCTTTGAGACCCTTACGTAATTAATGAACGCCCCCTTACTAAAATTTATTTATTATGTTGAACATAAGTAATGTTGAAACATTTGTATTTACAGAAATTTTGACGCGTAAATAAATTGTTTTTCAGTTTTCAAGTATCGCAAGCAGGCCGACACAAGTCTTTCTGGACGAATATCGAAACTGAACATGCATTCTGTGGCTAAGAAATCATCACGACTTGGCATGAGACTGTCGAGCTCTTTTGGGCTTAAGACACTTGTGAGTATCTGTTGCAAACGATCAAATACAGTTGAACCTTAGTTATCTGACCCTCATTTATCCTGATCTCTAAAAAAAGTCATCGAAATTCGGATCAAATTTGTTGCCTTTTTTTTAAATTTTGTGTTCAAATAGGTAATAATTTTAAATTATGAAAGCAGGAACGTAACTATAAGTATGTCAAACATTCACTTTTTATTTTGACATCTATCTTTACTAATAATAAAGCTGAAAGTCTCTCTGTCCGGATCTTTCTCTGTCTGTCTGGATGTCTGGATCTCTGTGACGTGCATAGTGCCTAGACCGTTCGTCCAATTTTCATGAAATTTGGCACAAAGTTAGTTTGTAGCATGGGGGTGTGTACTTCGAAGTGATTTTTCGAAAACTCGATTTTGTTCTTTTTCTATTCTAATTTTAAGAAAACTTTACCGAGCAAATTATTACTACGTGGAAAAGAGTTTAATTACGAAATGATCATAACGTTCAACTGTAACATTGTCGAGCAAATGAACGTAGTAAATTGGCGAGAAATTTGTCATCCGTTATCTGTAAGTATACAGGCGAGCCAAATAGACCTTTAAATTTTCTACTATGGGCAAAGCCGTGTGGGTGCCACTAGTATATAATAAAGTGTTTGCATGACCATGCTTCATTTAAATGCCACATGCATTTGAAAGAAAAGAGATTGTACAAATACTTTGTGAAAGGAATGATGAAAAAACTTTACTTACATATTTTTAATATCTTGTAAGCAATTCTGTATTAGTATGTGTCACAAAGCAAGGTTTTTTTTAACCGAATAAACAGTAAGTCTGCTTATTTAATAATTTGTTTTGTTTATTTTCCGTATTACCAAGATTATACACATTTTCTATTCTCTGATTGCCTTGACTCCCAGTTAATCGTGATAAAAAAGGTTATACTGAGTTTTGTTTACTAATTTCATTGTTGTTTTTTAAAAATATTTTTGTTATATTTTATACAAAAAAATTTTGTTAATAAATTGAATTATTACAAGATTTTGAGGTAGATATATCACAAGATTTACCAACTTTGTGAGATAAATATTTTGCATGTTTCTAGTTCAGTTCAGTCCATCTCTTTCTATTAAATGCGTATGTTGCGTATATTCTTTCTTTAATCACCATTACTTTCTCAATTCATGAAAATTGGTAATGTTTTCAAGCATTGACATACAAAATAATTCCAAGTGTTGGTAAAGGAACACCGTGTAAATCTCAAAAAAGCTAATTTTCATTATTATTTAAGTGAAATTATGTGCTGATTCTCAGGCAATAGTTTTCTTCTTTTATTTGAAGACTTTTTCGACGTTTTTATAGTGCATGTTTTCTATAGAAAAATCATAATTTTAAAGAGATTAGATTGTTGCTTTAGGTCCCAATATGGAAATGATGCATAAAAACACCTTTTTTTTTCCTCTTCAAAATAGTAATGCTGTTGCACCTGTATAAAAATGTAATTTTTATAATTTAGTAACACATGACTGAGACACGGGAAGTAAACAATTAATACTATCACAATTGATTCAAAATTTAAAGTTAAAAAAAAAAAGTATTACATAAAATATTTTGTAAAAATGCAGTCAAGAAAAGAATTAAATAACTTTCAAATTTGGTTGGAAATATTTCCATGTTTCTGATCCGTGGAAAACATGTTTCATATATCTTATATAAATTACCTGTATATTTTAAAATAGATTATATCTTTGAACTCAGCATATCTATTCTTCAATACCATACTTTATTTGTTAAATCATTTTATAGTTATATTTATTTTATGAATTGGTCCTTATGTATTTTAAAAATTATTAATTTATGTATTTCAGGTCAAAGATCAAGAGTTTGAAAAAGTTGCCAAGCGCTTTCATTCTTTAGACAAAACTTTAAAAATATTTCAAAAAGAAGTGTGTGAATATTCTAAAAAATATGAGGTAAGAGAAACTCTATTTTGCTTTGCAATTTGTGCACGTTTCTTTAAAATCAAAAAGTGTTGAAAGTATTTTTTTTTTTTTTTTTGCAGTCAATTAAACAATTTGAATTAAATATTGTCTATTGGGTTTATTTGTTACATTTTTATCTTCCGTAATCTCTTTTCAGGAATTAGTAGCCTGTGGTTTCAATATAGCTGAAGACATTGCAGATATTTACCAGGAGAGGAAATCTCAGCAGGAAGTCGATCAGTTTAGATCAGTTCATCGAGTAATCTTGACTCAGTTTTGGGAATCTTTTGTGAGTATTTTTGGATGATGCATAAATATGTCTGTTCAATAAGATTTCATTTTCCTAAAACTTCATTTAAGTATTTTCTAATACAGTAGACCCTCGTTTTGCTCAGGTTTATTTTACACTGTTTTGATTACACGCGGTTTAAGAGCCGACACCTTTATTTTATTTTGCGCGGATGAGTTTCGGTTTTACGTGGATGCGGCAATGCAAACAGATAAAACATTCCCCCTTTTCAAAATCCAAACTCCTAAAGATTGCAGATTACGCGTAATAAACTGCATTTTGGCGTGCTAATCATCGAGCTTGGGCCAATGGCAGGGTTGGCAAAAACCCGGGTTTTTTTTAAAAAGCCCATGGACCCAGGGTTTTTTGGGTTTTTTTAAATAAAACCCAAAAAAACCCAACTAAAGTTGGGTTTTTTATAAGAAATGTGGGGTTTTTTTTGTCTTTTTTTAGGGAAAATGTGGGGTACTTGTAGAATATTGGAGTGTAAGTACATGGACAAAGTGCAAAAATTGTCTTCGGGTAAAAAAAGCTGGAAAACTAGTTGAAATTCAGCGTTTTCTGGAGAAAAATATAAAAGACGAAAAAACCCAAGAATGGTGAAGTTTCGGATTTTTTAATTTTCATTATTACCAACAGTTAAGGTAAAGTTACTTCTCGAGTGATAAAATCTATTGTACATTTTTAATTACTACATTTTTTTTTGCATTTTACTTAAATGTATTTTATTTTGTTATGTAAAACTACTGTAGAACCTCAAGTAGTTTAAATCCCTTTTTACTGAATTCCAGCTTAATCAAGATATTTCTTTGAATTTTATGTTGCATGTTTTTCTATTTCTGTGTACAGGGTAAGAAATATTAAACTTTTTTGTAAAATAATGAAAATACTGTACCTGTTCTGTTTTCTGTCGACCGTTTGAAAAATCTGTTTATTTCTAAAAAAAACTTACCTTGTGTTTATTCGAGATTTGTGACGTGTTGGTTAGTAGAAAATAATTTACATGAAAGCCTTTTTAGCTAGAGTAATTTAATCTGTACAATCTACAAATATTGAGAAGATCAGACGCGACTGGACTTGGTCAAGATAATTTGAGTTATTTATTGACCAGTTAAAGAAAAAAGTTAAATACATTTATTTAAAATCTGAAGTATTTTTTTAATGCCGTTAAGAGTTAAGAAGTACTATTAAAGTTCAAAATTCATTTTTTATGTCCATTGTCTGCGGTGAAGAACAAATAAAAAAAGTTTAAATTGTGAAAGTATGTTTAAATTAAATAATTTTTTTAAAAACTTTTCAGAAAATTTAAAAAAACCCAAAAGTGGGTTAAATAATGATTTTTTTTAAATGGGTTTTTTCAAAAAAACCCATTGGGTCCAACCCAATTGGGTCCAATTCGGCCAACCCTGGCCAATGGAGACATTTAATGCCAGAGCTCTTTCCAGAAGTAAAGTTATTAAACTCGCACAGTTCAGAACTCATAGGAAGAAGCGCTTTTAGGAGTGACAAAGGAAGCCAAAACCAACGAGGAATATCGACGTCGGTGACGCACAACCAAAAAAGTTCACATTGAAAATTGTGAACCGTTCCTAGACAATGGAAATGATCTTTCTAATTTGTTTGTGAAGGAAGATTCTATCATGGAAATGATGCAAGTGATCATGGATACGTTAATGCTCTGCAAAGAACTACAGAGAAAAATTCTTAATGCCTACCAAAAGACTATCGTAGCCAGCTTCTCTTTGTAAAAAACAGAAAACAAAATTAATTTACGTTTTCTTTATGCATGTTGCGCATAAAAGTCGATATAAGAACACATTAAACTTAATATACAATTAGTCATCACTAGAATGAACTATTTTGTTATCTACGGAACCAAACCCCTATTTCAACACTAGTATTAGGTCTCCATTTACGTGGTTCCGATTTACGCAGCATTTCCGTGGAACGTAACCCCCACTTAAAACGATTGTACTTAGAGATTTCCATTGCAATTGACTAAATTTGGTTTTTATGACTTGACCTGGAGGGCTATTCCTCAGGTGACTGACAGAATGACATTCTCAAAGCAATACTAAAAGTATTTTGTAACATTCAACCCAAATTTAGCAGTACAGCCAATATAAGTAAGTTACATTTTGCATTGTGAGACTGTAAGTCAGTTAGTTGTGAAATTGCTTTCAGAAAAAAGTCTAGTTTCTATATTTTTGTGTCACGTTTAGGCATTCAGTATGATCATTTCAAGTTGCTCATATCTTTATGCAGGGGTCGAAGTGGTCCTATATATCCTATATTTCCTGTATTTTCAAAAAAAGTATGAAAATCATCCTATATTTCCTATATTTTTGGAAAATGTCATATTTCCTATATTCCTGTTTTGTATCCAATTTATTTCTTTAAAACAACAGTAAACAAACTATCTGACTTCGGATTTTTCGTCGAAAGTACGTGTGCAAACGAATTTCAAATTAAAAAACACAACTCACTAAATACTGCAACAGGCATCTTCTCTCATTGGCCACAGCAATATGACGTTACTAAAGTGGGTGGAGTTTCGAGAACGAATTTCGAAGTTGGTTTTAGAATTTTGCGTTTGGCAACAGCAGTTTGTTTTGTTTTCCAGCGTGGTTTTTTTGGTTTTGTTTTCATGTTTTTTTTTTTTTTTTGGTTTTTGTTTTCGCGGGTATATTTTTGTGTTCAGTGCATTTTCTGATCGGAATGTTATAATAGTCTTTTTGCAATCTTTTCTTTTTGTGGAATTTTATAGAACAAAATATCTGTATGTTTGTGCTACAAAGCATTGGTTATTTCCTGTTAGTTCTCAACACAAAGACGGTTTTTATTTATTTATACACTTCTATCCCTGCAAAAATTGTGAGTTGCTGTGTTAATTATCAATAAATTTCACTTTGTTCTTTTTTTTTTTTTTTGTCTACAAAGTACACGTTTTTTCAAAAATTATTCTTTCAACTACAGGAAAGTCATTTCAGGTGTAAGTTATAATTTTGTTTGAGGGTTTTTTTTAAACAAAATCATTGATAAGAATAAATAAATAATATGTATGTATTTCTTTTTTCATAGCGAAACTATTCATATAATGTGTCCTATATTTGTCCTATATTTTTTGTGGAAAATGTCCTATATGTGACAAGTCGATCACTTCTACCCCTGTTTATGCCCTTTTTAAACTTTAATTTTATTCATTTATTTAGAAACAAAATATTGAAAGAAATGTGAATTCACCTATCAAAATGCTGCTTCAAGCTTTTCGTGGCCCTATAAATTTGATCCACAAGAGGCATGATAAACTTTTGGACTCCCTATCAGCTACCAGCAAAATGGAGAAAAACAGAGATGTTACAAAGATAAAAATGGTAGTTATTCGATTTGTGTTAAAAAAATTTTTTTTCGATATATTGAATGCTTTTATTCATTTCCCTTTTACAAGGCATATTTTCGATCGAGTGACTGCATCTTTATGTACCTTCTATTTACAAAATTCATATTATTCTTTTGACCATTTAAAATTACAATGTACACATCTTTTTCTTTTTTTTTTTTCAACTAAAGTGTGTTTTTAGGATTGAAAAGAATAATTACTAATATAGAGCAAAATATAAATACAAATTAAATGAGCATGAGAATTCAGCTACTGTATTTCTGTTTCCTTTTCAATGAATTTTTGAATATTAGACAGAGTCCAGATTTTTATCCATAAAAATTAGTTATGAAGCATGTGGGAATCCTGTACATTTTTTTTTTTTTTTTTTGTTAAACAGGGTTTGTACGGGTCATGGAAATCCTGGAAAGTCATGGAAAAATTTCAAGACCTGGAAAAGTCATGAAAAATTAATATTTTCATTAAAAGTCATGGAAATTTATTTAAAGTTATGGGAAAATGTCTTGGACATTAGTAAAGAACAGTAGAAAATTAAAATTTTGAGTGATTTAACCGTATTGCATGTAAAAGCTATTAATACTCGAAAATTGAACGATGTTATATATGTTATATTCTGTAGTAGTGGGCTTAGCATGTTCTTGATTTTGCCACGCCCACTCAAAAAGTGTAATTTAATTGCATCCGAGTTTATTTCAACCACTTGTAATTGTCAGAGTTTATCTTAATTTGTTGAAAGCTTTAGAAAATGAAGACTTTAGTCAGACGATAGAACATGCAAATAGGGGAATTCTAATAATCAAACAGTGGTGCCCAATGTGCAGCTCACAAAATTGATCCATGTGGCCATCTGTAATATCTGGTTTAGAAAAATGAATTTACTGACAAACATGACATTACTTCAATGGATGAAAATACTGTCAAGTTACATGGATGATTAAAAGCACTGTTGATATTAAATGGCAATATTTTTTTTGAAGTAAATTTACGATCAAAAACTTGGTAATAACTCATTCCACTTTTGTCCCATTCATTACTATTTTGCACTATTTATTAAATAATCATTAGACATTTAAACATCAGTATATTGCATTCAGTATATTTTCACTTAAGTTTATATGATAAAGACAAATAAGAATAGTTTATTAGTTTCTGCAGTGTGCACTGATATTTTTTCAGTCAAGTAAGTGCTTCATGAGGTAGTGGCATTCAGTAAAAGTTTTGCTAATGCCCTCTTCCGAAAATTGGCAAGTTTGACAGTAAATAGTACCATTCTCTTCTTTTAACAAGGTCATGAAAATTTTTATTAAGTCATGAAAAAGTCTTGGAAAAGTCATGGAATTTTTTCATTAGAATTGAGTATGAACCCTGGTTAAAAATTAATTTGGATTGTACATGTGTTATGACATATGCGCAACTGAACTATATATCTCAAATTTTTTGAGCAGGTAGAATAATCTTAGAAATGCCATCAGCAGGATTGTAGGCATTTGGAATA
The DNA here is from genome assembly GCF_026930045.1 of Uloborus diversus. Taxonomy (NCBI): domain Eukaryota; kingdom Metazoa; phylum Arthropoda; class Arachnida; order Araneae; family Uloboridae; genus Uloborus; species Uloborus diversus. The sequence continues at coordinate 261,586,614 of NC_072731.1, forward strand.
TTTTATTAGAAGCAGCTATTATGTGCAATGAGGTTAATAGGTTTAAGAGGGCTCTTGATATTCATTGGGATTGATAAGCAGACTCGAATCACCCTAGCTGAGCCCAGATCATATTGCTGGTCATCACTTTTGTATTTATATTTGATACAGTGCAGAACCTTTTATCCGGGAACCAAAAAACCGGGAAACCAGAAAACGGGCAATTTTTTGCCGATTTTTCCGCCATTTTTTTTAAAAATACGCATTTTCGGCAATTTTTGAAAACTAAGATCTTTTTTTTTTGAAATACATAAAATAATATGAACGGTAACTTAATGAATATAATTTTAATCACATATAACTTGAGAACATGTTTACGAAAACGAACTTCAAAGGGCATCCTTTACGAGGAGCGAAATTTCTGGAATATTTTCTTGAATTAAAAAGTACACTCGTAAGTCTGAAATTTTCGTGTTTAATTCCAACTGAAAACTAAAGAAATGAATATTGTCGTATTCTAATGCAATGTTTTATTTAATGGCCTTTAATTAAAGCCGTCTAGAGCGTAAGTGACGTCGCAAAAGTGCGGGAAACGCTGGAAACCAGATTCGAGAATTTTCCGCATAGTGTTCGTGGAACTTAGAAATCGTTAAACGCAAGACTGTAATAAGGCTGCAAGAACTCACAAATCAAATTTCTATTGATATTAACTTAATGCAAAAGCAGTAGGAATCAAAAACTACCGTAATTGCAAACAGAAAATCTTTACAAATAATTTTAAAAGAAAGAAAAAAAAATGCGTTCATAAAAGCAAATTCTTTTTATACACTACAGTAAAAAAAATCGCACATTTACGTTCCGACTTTTTTCTTGCCCTTCTCTTCATTTTATCATTAGCGCTTTTTAGCGATCCAGAAAACCGGGAAATTCAGATATCCGGGATGGCGATGGTCCCAAACTTCCCGGATAATTGGTTCTCTACTGTACTAGGGTACCTGCACGGCTTTGCCCATAGTAGAAAAATTAAAAGGTCTTTTGGTTCGCCTGTACATTTACAAATGATGTATGGTGAATTTCTCGCCAATTGGCTTGTGCCCATGTTACGGTTTCACATTATGATAACTTGGCAATTTTCCTCGGGAAAATTTTCTTAAAATTAGAATAGAAAAAGAACCACATCGAATTTTTGAAAAATCGCTTTGAGGTGCACACCCTCATGCTACAATTTAACTTTGTGCCAAATTTCGTGAAAATCGGCCAAACGGTCTAGGCGCTATGCGCGTCATAGACATCCAGACAGACAGAGATTTTCTGCTTTATTATTAGTAAAAAAGATAAGGAGGTTATATAGATGCATGTATTTCAATAAAGCTACAAAAAAGAATAATTGAAGCAAAAATCCGAGTTATTATTTGCTTTATATTTAATAGCTTCTATATTAATGTTGTTAAATATTTTACCAGTTTACTAATTTTTTTCAATTGCATCAACAACAAAAGAGTTACTATTTACCTTTAAAGCAAAGAATGATTAACTAGTAGTATTTTGTATTGGTTGCGCATTTTTCTAATAACTTTTTTTATTTATTGTATATTTGGTTCATTTAAATTGAAGAATCTCTTTTATTTTTAGCTTCAAGAAAGTTGTACCATGGCAAAAAATAACTATGAGGCTCTAAACTCGCAACTCTTAGATGATCTCCCGAGACTGTGTGATCTTTCTGTGGAAATACTCTACGACTGTATACGTTGTTTTTTAAGAGCAAAAAAGAACTTCATTGGAAGAGCTTCTATGCAGCTTTTTGGATTGATGGATGTAAGTACATTTGTAGTTAAAAAAAAAACAAGACATTTGTAAATGTTAAATAAAGAAATACCTTTGTGCAGAAAAGTAAGGGAAATGATAACTTTAAATCCCACAAATCTGCTGAGAACTGCAGCCATAGTTAATAAGATTTTATGTCCAAAAGTTCACTTTTCTGCATTGAAAAATTTGTTCCTTGAAACCCCAAAACAGGTGTCTGCAAATTTGTGTGATTTAAAACTTATCATTTCTTTTACATTTATAAATGAGTTCATTTTTGGATGAATTGCTTAAAAAAAAAAGAAAGAAAGAAAGAAACTTTCATACTTTATTCATGTATTTACTTTTTCAATAAGCCAAAAAATAAAAAAATAAATAAATAAATAAATAAAAAGAGGTTAAATATATTTTATATAACAGAAAGCAGTTGAGAATAAGTTAATTTAATTTTAAAATATATAAAACTTTGAAACTAGGCTTTTGAGTTGATCTTACATTAGAAAAACTTTGTAAATCTCATGAACTAGATTTCTTTTCTGTCTTTCTATTATTTTTGCATTGATAATTATAATACAGTGAAGCACCGTTTATACGTTTTTGAAGGGACTGTGCAAAAAAAGCATTCAAACGAAAAACGTATAATAGGTATAGGTTAATGTGTATTACTTTGCAGGGACCAATTTTAAAAACGTATAATTGATAAAAACGTATAAAAGAGAAATATATAAATGGTGCTTCACTGTAATTATTATTATGTTTAAGATGATTGGAAGCTTCTCATTATCAAGCTTAATTTACCAAATTTTATTTTCATGCGAGTCTTTGTTTAAAGTCATGTTTTTAAGATAACTACTGAAATTATGTTTCACAAAAAGACGGTGCATATATGTCCTGCAGGTATCTTTTGAAGGTTTTTTTTTTGGTAAATTCTTTCTCTCTGTAATTTTTGAAGTTACTCCGTGTTCAATGTAATATACCTTGTTTCAGTAAAAAATTTATCAAGAATACAAATTACTGTACAGTAGACTCTCGTTTTACGCGTGGGTTACGTTCCACAGAAATGCCGCATAAATTGAGACCTAATACTGATGTTAAAACAGGGGTTTGGTTCCGTAGATAACAAAGTACTTCATTCTAGTGATGCCTAATTGTATAATAAGTTTAATGTGTACTTGTAGCGACTTTTATGCACAACATGCATAAAGAAAACATAAATTTATTTCCTGTTCTGTTTAAAAAGAATAGCTGGCTATGATAGTCTTTTGGCAGTCATTCCGAATTTTTCTGTGTAATTATTTACAGAGTATTAATGCATCCATGATCACTTGCGTCATTTCCATGATAGAATCTTCCTTCACTAACAAAGCGGAAAGATCATTTCTATTGTCTAGGAATGGTTCAAATTTTTCAATGTTAACGTTTTTGGTTGTGCGTCAATGATGGAGGTATCCACGTTAGCATTTTCATCCTTTGTCACTCCTAAAAGCTCTTCTTCCAGTGAGTTCTGAACTTTGTGAGTTTAATAACTTTACTTCTGGAAAAAGCTCTGGAACCAGTCGCATAAAGTGTCTCCAGTGGCCCAAGCTCGAATATTAGCACCTAAATTGAGACCTAATAATAGTGTTAAAATAGGTGTTAGGTTCCTTAGATAAAATATACTTCATTCTGGTGATGACTAATTGTATAATAAGTTTAATGTGTACTTATATCGATTTTTATGCACAACATGCATAAAGAAAACATAAACTAATTTCCTGTTCTGTTTATAAAGAAGAGCTGGCTATGATAGTCTTTTGGCAGTCATTAAAAACTTTTCTCTGTCATTCTTTGCAGAGCATTAACGCATCCATGATCATTTCCATGACAGAATCTTCCTTCACTAACAAATCAGAAAGATCATTTCTATTGTCTAGGAATGGCTCAAAATTTTCAATGTGAACGTTTTTGGGTCTGTGTCATCGACGTCGGTATCCTCGTTGGTTTTGACCTCCTTTGTTACTCCTAAAAGTTCTGCTTCCAGTGATTTCTGAACTGAGTTTAATAACTTTACTTCTGGAAAGAGCTCTGGAACCCATCGCATAAAATGTCTCCAGGGGCACAAGCTCGATTATTAGCACTCCAAAATGCAGTTGATTACGCGTAATCTGCAATTTTTAGGAGTTTGGATTTTGAAAGAGAGGAAAATGTTATCTGTTTGCATTGCCGCATCCGCGTAAAACCGAAACTCATCCGCATAAAATAAAATAAACGTGTCAAATCTTAAACTGCAAGTAATCGAAACCACTTAAAATAAACCCGCCTATAATGAGGGTCTGCTGTATTTCTTTGGAACATTCTATAATGAATGTTCGCACAAATAAATATTTTTCTCTTTTCAGCTGCCTTTGCTTTTAGGAAACAGAAATACGAGCATTTTGGAGACCTTTCAAGTGAAGCATACTCTTGTAACTGATGATCTGTGCCAAATTTCCCTTGCTCAGAAACCCCTTCAAACGTGCATCAAAACAGACACTCTGAAGAGGAATTCTTCGCCAAGAGGCAGCAGGTTGAGCTTCGGGGGAGTGAATCCTATCCTAAAGTCACAGGTACTGTTCTGGTTCTCTATGCAAATGTGCTGCACTGTAGTCCTCAGAAGTAGCTGAAGATTTATTACTGTAAATACAAAATAATAATAATAGATTATATGATGAAACTTTTTAGTGAACTGTAAAGTGAACTGTAAATAATTTTTTTTATCACCCATTACTTATAGTTTAGTCTGTAACTAAACTATAAGTAATGGGTGATAAAATTTTTTATTCTTTTGAAAATACAAGGGCTGTGAAATTCAGAATGACCATAAATTAATTTTAAAACATTATCTGCACTAATCCTCCAAGTGGTGATGGTCTTTTTGAAAATATAGTCCCCATTATTTCCAATAGACTTGTTTCCAGGGTGGCCAGCTTTGACCCAATGGGTTTTTTTTTTGAAAAAAAACCATTTAAAAAACCCCATTATTTAGTCCACTTTTGGGTTTTTTAAAATTTTCTGAGAAGTTTTTGAAAAAATTATTTAATTTAAACATACTTTCACAATTTAAACTTCTTTTTTATTTGTTATTCACCACAGACAATGGACATAAAAAATGAATTTTGAACTTTAATAGTATTTCTTAACTCTTAACTACATTTAAAAAATACTTCAAAGATTTAAAAAATATATATTTAACTTTTATCTTTAACTGGTCAATAAATAACTCAAATTATCTTGACTAAGTCCTGTCTCATTTTCTCAATATTTGTAGATTGTACAGAGGAAACTACTCTAGCTAAAAGGCTTTCATGCGAATTATTTTCTGCAAACCAACGTGTCACAAATCTCAAATAAGCAAGATATATTTTTTAGAAATTAACAGGTTTTACAAACGGTCGGAAAGAAAACAGAATAGGATGTACAGTATTTTCATTTGTACACAAAAATAAAAAAACAGGCAGCATAAAATTCAAAGAAATGTGTTGATTAAGCTGGAATTCAGCGAAAAGAGACTTAAACTACTTGAGGTTCTACAGTAGTTTTGCATAACAAAATGAAATACAATAAAGTGAAATGCAAAAAAAAAAAAAAAAATGTTGTAATTAAAAACGAACAAAAGATTTTCTCACTCGAGAAGTAATTTTACCTTAACTGTTGGTAATCATGGAAACTAAAAAATCTGAAACTTCACCATTCTTGGGTTTCGTCGTCTTTTATACCTTTCTTCAGAAAACTCTGAATTTTCCAGCTTTTTTTTACCCGAAGACAATTTTTGTGCTTTGACCATATACTTACGCTACAATATGCTACAATTACCCTACATTTTCCCCAAAAAAAGACAAAAAAACCCACATTTCTTTTAAAAAACCCAGCTTTAGTTGGTTTTTTGGGGGGGATTTTTATTTAAAAAACCCTGGGTCCATGGACTTTTTTTTAAAAAAAACCCTTTTTTTTAAACTTTTTTTTTTGCCAACCCTGCTTGTTCCAATCTTTTTTTTTTCCAATCTTCAAACTCGTGCTGTAATACATTTTTAGATAGATCCTTTAAAATTATCTCCAAAACTTTCACCACTATCTCTGAAGATGGGAAATGCCGTCCCAGAGTTGTTCATTAAATTTGGAAGAAGAACAAAATCTTAGGGGTCTAAATGAGGGCTATGTGGAGGATGAGGTACTTACACATGTAACGTTGTTTTTTTTTGGAAGATAGTCAATAACAACATTGGAAAAATGTGTACTGTGGTTTGAAGATCTTCTCTCACTGCCACTGCAGTGGTGTTGATGTTTACTTCCGTTAGAGAAGTTACTTGAGTGCCGGATCCACCCCCCCTCTGGAATTGATTCTCTCCATCTTTATAGACATTTTGAACCATATTCCAATTGTACTGTAAGGAAGAACAGACTCCCTATAAGCTTCTTGTAGCTTCAGTTGCTAATTTCTTTTAGGTAAAAGCAAAACTTTAGTACAGCATATTGTTTACATGAAATACACCGTCAGCTCAGTCATTTCCAGCCGAGGACTGCAGTTTCGTGCTTATTAGCACTCATCAGCCCGGCATAGGAAAGTGACTGAGCTGGAGATGGAAAACCTCTTAAGGAAGCCAAGAGTGCGAAACAAACTGGTAGCTAATGTGCATAACATTAGCAACTAGTTAGCAACTTCCATTTTTCCGTAGGTGGAAATGAAACTACATGTACTTGGATGGGTGCTAAAATCATATTAATGACATCATGACCTTTAAACTTGCTCTGGCTATTCCTTATTTATTCCATGACATTATTAGTTTTTTGTAAATTGATTTATTGTTTACCAACAAAAAATTATGATCAGTCTTTATTGAACAACCTAGGTACACCTCGTTAGCAGGGCAGGATGCATACTTGTCTATGAACTATGATAAACTTATAAACATATGATGAAAAATGTGTTATAAGAATTAAATTATAAAAATAAATATTTATCTCTCTCAAATATTGCTGGACGATATTTTTGTTTTAAGTTGCTATTTTTAAAAAGTCACTAGGTAAAATATGAACTATCAAATTCATTAAAAAACAGATGGTATAAATGTTACCATTAAAATATGAAATCCGTTATTTCATAGAAAACCTAGTTATTTCATGGAATAACTGATCGTGTCCGTTAAAGTGTAAATCTCTCTTGTATTTCATGGTTTAACTAGTCATTTCATAGAATAACAATCTGCAGCCCGTTAAAGTGTAAAATAACCTGTATCATATATCTTGCACGACAGATACATTTTCCTACCACCCCTTTGTTACCCCCAAAATGTTCGTGTAAAACCCAGTGTGTCAGCAAAAAATGTTTTTCTTTTAGAAATAATGTTCTTTGTAATTCCAAGTGTCATTTTAGTAATCCTTGTTGTAACAAATGATTTTATGGTACGTGTCCATAAATACCATTTATACGCTGCATAAATTAGATAACCTGCTTCTTTTTCATTTTAATTGTCTATCATTAGTTTATTTATAGAATACCTCTCATTATTTCATTTCAGATAAATTGTTTATTTTACACTTTTAACTGTCTCTCATTAGTTAATTTATAGAATACCTAGTTATTTCATTGAATAACTAGTTAAAGTGTCAAATTAATAACATATTACACACTTTAACGGACACAGTCAGTTATTTCATGGAATAACTAGGCATTCTATGTAAAATAACTGCATTTTATACTTTAATGGTAACGTATACACTATGTTTCAAAAGAAACTGAAAGGTATACTCCGTATATCTTGTATACCCTCCAATGCAGCTCTGCAAACTCAGGGAGTTGTTTAGGTAAATAGAAAAATTTTTGGAACTATGTGTCATTGAGGGACATTTGTAGATACTACTAACATTATGATGTGTGGAAATTAAAAAGATGTTGCTATGAAGGTTGTACCGTAGTATTTCTTTTTGTCACATTTGCTTTTTCCTGCAACATTAACGAAACTTTTCCTTTCAGACCTCTAGTCAAAAAGCGGCCGTCAAATCTGCATTCCCTCATACAGCCCTTTACACTGCATGCGAAAATTTTGAAGCTGCTGACATTATGGACATCTCTTTGAAGAAGGGAAATCTCGTCGGGGTGATCAAACAGCAGGATCCAATGGGGAATAGATTACGATGGTTTGTCGATGACGGAGGTGAGTTAGTTCTCTTATATTCTGTTGGAAGTTTTTCTTCTGAAGTTGGAAAGGTTCGCCGATATATATCGGTGGATATGTATATCATGATCTATATCACGATATATACCCGATATTTATTTTGAAAATATCATGATATTTTGATTTTTTTGATTTTTTTTTTCAACTACCATATCTTCAATATAAAAATTATATTAAACGTAGTAATATAATGCTCATTTATTATTAAAAATAACCAAAAAGCTATGTACTATATTTTTGTGATGTATTAATACATCATTTAAAAAAAACAAAGTGATATAATATTCCACTTTCACTTGTATTTCATATTCATAAAATTATGAGTAATGTAAATTAAATATTTAACTTTGGTCAGAAAAAAAGAAAATGTCTCATGACTATACAACCGAGTAATGCATATTATTTATTTATGAATCATATAACTGTAAAACTAGCTATTAGAGGAAAAATGAGTAAAACAGCTATTGCTGGATTAACTTCATTAAAATTGATAGAAATGTAAAATGAAATATTAGATATAAATGATGAAAGAAACTTTTATTTTAAATTCATGTATTGTAATAATATGAGAAAATAAAGAGTGTGTGAGATTTGAGGATGTATCTACTATTTTGAAGACTAGTTTGTGCTGATTGAAAATATCGGATAGATATCAAAATATCCAATGTATATCAAAATATCATATATTTTCGATATTTTTGAAAGTATTATGATATTTTCAAACCCATGAAGGCAAGTTTTTTTTTTTTTTTTTTTTCAGTTAGACTGTACTGGCTTCTTGTGACATTCTTTTAGTTGCAAATGCCCGAGAGCAAAGGCAAGACCCTTGTCAGTTCGTTTGCTGGACCCCTCTCGAGGGCCTTGCACCAAGTTTCTGACAAGCCTGACATGAACACCTGTCAGCCCTGACTGTAGACTCTGTGGTGCACATATTAAAACTCCAAAAATATTTTTCAGTAATTTCCCAGTACTTTAATATTCTTAAAAAGCAGAGGAGGAAATATAATGGATTAATTCTGGGAATTGCAGGAACAATATGTGGGCTTTAAACACCAGTCTTAATTTTGGTCCAAGCAGAGTTCGCCAATGTATATCCGATATTTCTTTTGAAATCATCATGATAATTTCATATTTTCAATATTTATTTTTGGAACTATGGGGTATTTTCAGTATAAAAATTACATTAATCATAGTAATATTGTTCAATTATCATTAAAAATAATCAAAAAGTTATAAATACAACAAATACAAATACAAATACAAATGTGACGACCAGCAACAGGCTCTGGGCCCAGCTAGGCTGGTCCTAGTCAATTAATTAGTCCCCAATGAAAATCAATGGCCCTCTTAAAGCTATCCACTCCCTTGCTCATTACCGCCTCTTCCGGTAAGCTATTCCAAGTGCCCACGACCCTGCTAAAGTAGTAGTTTTTCCTGATTTCCAAGTTAGCCTGAGATTTAAATAGCTTAAAACAATGACCCCTTGTCCTGCTTTCCCCGCAAAAATTTAATCCATTTACATCTTTCATTTTGATAAATTTAAATAACTGAATCATGTCCCCTCTGACTCTCCTTTGCTCCAGGCTATACATGTTAAGCCTATCAAGTCTGGTATCATAATCTAAATCTGAGAGTCCCCTTACTAATTTAGTTACCCTTCTTTGAACCCTTTCCAATACGAAAATATCTTTCTTCAGATAAGGCGACCAAAACTGAACAGCATACTCCAAATGAGGTCTTACTAAACTCCTATATAAAGGCAGAAGAACTTTCTTAGATTTGTTTGAAATAGATCTATTGATGAACCCAAGCATTTTGTTGGCTTTGTTACTAGCAATACTGCACTGTTGACTAAACTTGAAGTCCTGATTTATACAGACACCCAGATCCATTACATTTTCTGCCTGATTTATGACTGAACCCTGTAAACGATATCTCATACGCTTATTTCCATGACCTAAGTGTAGCACTTGACATTTCCCTACATTAACTGCCATACCCCATTTATCTGCCCACTCAGTAATGTGATCTAAATCCTCTTGCAGCTGTTTTACTTGTTCTTCATTTTCAACAATCCCCATAACTTTTACATCGTCAGCGAAACAATTCATGCTTCCAGAAATATTTTCATTGATGTCATTCATAAATATAATAAACAAAAGAGGCCCTAAAACTGATCCCTGAGGAACCCCACTTAAAACATCACTCCAATTAGAATGATTTCCTCTCACAACTACTCTTTGCTTCCTACCAGTAAGCCAAAAATACAAATAAAATAATATTTTCTCTAGTTAACCATCTGATAATTGCTGAAAGCATCGATTCTTTCCTCCGGGATCGAACCCGAAACCTTTCGGTTACAGAACTGGCGCCTTACCGACTGAGCCATATATTTTTATGATGTATTAATACATCCAGCAAAGTAGCATAATATTCCTTTTTTATTTTATATTCACAACATAAAATTACTAGTAAAATAACTATCTTAATTCATATTAAAAGTGCCTAATTAAATATTAAATGTTGGTCCGAAAAAAAAGAAAATGTCTTATATGACTGCACCGACTAATGCATATTTTTTATTTCTGAATCTTATAACTGTGTAAAAGTAGTTAACAGAAGAAAAATGAGTAAAACAGCTAAGGCTAAATGAACTCCATTAAAATTGATAAAAATGTAAAATGAAATATTAGATACAAAATAACCTTAGTTTTCAGTCTAGGTATTGTAATAACAATATAAGAAAATAAAGAGTGATTTGAGGATGCATTTACTATTTTGAAGACTTTAGTTCGTGCTGATTGAAAATATCGGATAGATATCAAAATATCCGATATTTTTAATATTTTCAAAAATATGATATATTCGAACCCTGGGTCCAAGGCTCTATGCCATTTAGCAATATGTATGTTTTTTTTTTTTTTTTGTATCATTAAGTGAAAGAAAGTATTCACGCAATAAGAGTAGGAAAGTCTCCTTCAAACTTTTTTTTTTTTCAATTTGAATGATGCAGTAAAATGTGATGCTATACAAAGAAGCTTCTCCTACTTGGTGCTAAATTGCTTACATGTCGTTTCTAAGCATTTCCATTCACTAGTTTTTGAATCCAGACTTCCATTATACATTAATTATTTTAAAAATTTCTCATAATAATTGTCTAACCTTGAAACAGTAAATGCATAATCCTGTGTGTTTTGAACTTGACCAACTCAATGATCTGCAGTTAGTTTAAAAATCAAATCCAAGCAAATTTATAAATTGAGGTATTTTTCAGATTGTTTGTAAGTTTTGCATGCATGCCTTAAAACTACAGTGAAGCACAGTTTATAAGTTTTTGAAAAGACTGTATGAAAAAACATATGATATGTATACTGTATTACTCTGCATTATCCGCCATGCCGGAAAAAAGTGAGATTGAACAGCATGCCGGGGAATTCGAATTTTCTGGCATGCCGGATAATTTGAGGTTTATTTTGCAACAAACAAAAGTAAATTTCCCCATTCAGTTCCAAATAGAAAGCAAACCACTCAGAGGAAAAATAAATAAATCCTGAAAGTAAACTTCTTTTTAAAAAAATGTGTATCGCATAAATACTGTTTGACCACGGATTGTATGTAATTTGGCAATCTGCCAAGTAAAGACGATTCCATCTGAATGAATGTAGCAGGGGAGAAAGGAAAATAACGATGGGATTCTTATGCACGCTTTTTATGCTGTCACTAGTGCCTTATTCATTTATTGCATTCTCAAAAATAAAATAAGGAAAAACAACAATAGTTACCATGGGAACAACAAAAAGAAAAGAAAATATTTTCATTTCGTTCAGGAACGTAAAAGCAAAATGGTAAGCTCAAAACTTGGTTGTGAATAAATAAATCAATAAATTTTTGTGGTGAGAATATAGATCGACTATACTTTAAATTTAAAATATGCTGCTGTGAGCAAATTTTCATTTTTGCAAAACTAAGGCTAAATAATAGAGAGGCAAAAGTGCACATCTGAAACAAACCAACTAACAGCCCTATAAACTAATAGATATGTCCATTTCCGCCTATAAACCAGATATTAGCCTTTCCATGTAATAGATGTTCAGACAGTATGCGCTTGTTATTTATGGTTTTTAATGTACAGTGAAACCTCCCATAACGGACACTCCCGAATAACGGACACCTCTAATTAACGGACATTTTTGCAAGTCCCAGTCCCTCAATATAGGCCATTCCATGTAATTCACTCTGAATAACGGACACTCCGAATAACGGACAGTTATTTCACAAAAAAATTTCCTTGCGATCGTAGCGCTTCCGGTTTTTTTTTTCTTTTCACAGAATATCTTAGTAATTGCTTGCCTTACAAAGCTTTTCATCCTCCACAACTGATATTCCCCCCCCCACCCCCGTCATTTCCATATCACTGTTTCTTGGAATTAAAAGGGTGGGAAAGGGCAGAGGCAGCGATTGGGGCTTAAAAGTTGGAGGCAGAAAAAAAAAGAACTAAAAGGCATGGTACTTTTTGCGGGCAGCAAAAAATGAAAAAGAAAATAAAAGTCATAATTTTGTAACGGCTAGTTTTAAGAGTATTGAAGCAGATAAGTGAAAACTGATGTCAGTCTAACAATTAACGTACGTTTTTCTTAAGATTTTAATGAATTTTATACACAATAACTATTCAAAAGTTACGATAAAAAAGAAGAAACTGAGCGTTTTTTCTAACTGGGGCTCTCAGGAAATGCAATTGAGCAGATCGGCGCCGGTAGTAGTCGGCTTTATGGCGCCGTGGTTTCGTTGGGTTGTTTAATTTTTAGACATGAAAAAGATTTGCCCATATTCAAGGTCATATTGCCAACTGTCAATCATGCAATAGTGATAACCATAAAAAGTGTGTGTGGGGGGGAGGGGGTTGCTCCGCTGAATCGCCGCCGTTGGTAATGCAAAAAAAGAGATGTCAAACTGTTTTAACTGATTGCTTTAATTGATTAAATGCTTTTTAAGACAAGTGTGTGCTGTCAGTATACCTTTATTAAGAAAAAACAGATTAATTACACTTGACGTAAAATGTAGTAAACCTTTCGCAATTGTTTCGATTGTGCTCTACAAAAGGAACAACAGCCCACTTTGAAAAAGGTAAATTAAGTAGTTCCTCCTAATAGCGGACACCTCCCAATAACGGACAAAACTTCTGGTCCCTTGACTGTCCGCTATTCGGAGGTTTCACTGTATTTACTTATATGCCAATAAAATAAACAATCCGGAAGCAATCGCCGTTAATGTGATTTGTTCATAATTTTTTTAAGTAAATTATTTTAAGTTCCTTTTAGTGAGGTAAGTTTACTTTTTATTTATTTAATAGCTACAGTAAATTCTTTAGCACTGGTTTAAAGGTGGTAACTTACTGCTTTAATGCCGCTAACTTAGTTTTAATTTAATTTTTATAAAATTATTTGTTATTAAACAATATTTCTCTTGTTAAAATTAGAAATGACATTGTTAGTAAATATTTCTACAAAATTAAACTGTTTATTAATACTAATAAGATATTTATAAAACTTATATTTATTTTTAGCTGAACATATATTTTTTACAGTATTATTTTTATTTTTCCTGACCTTGATTTTTTATGGCATGCCGGAAAGGACCAGGCAGGTATTATTGAAAATCGGGTGATCCCAGAATTTTGGGGCATGCTGGTTAATGCAGGATACAGGGTTTGCCGATATATATCATGATATATATCCAATATTTATTTTGAAAATATCATGATATTTTGATATTTTTGATATTTATTTTTTCATCTATGGTATTTTCAATATAAAAAGTATATTAATCATAGTAATATTGTTTATTTCTTATTTAAAATAACCAAAAAGTTATGCACTGTATTTTTATGATGTATAAATACATCATTAATATAACGAAGTAATATAATGTTCCATTTTTACTTGTATTTTATATTCATAAAATTAATAGTAAAATAACTATCTTAATTAATATTAAAAGTGCCTGATTAACTATTAAACATTGCTCAGAAAAAAAAGAAAATGTCTTAGGACTGTGCACCGAGTAATACATATTATTTATTTCTGAATCATATAAACGTAAAAGTAGCTAACAGAAGAAAAATGAGTAAAACAGCTCATGATAAATGAACTCCATTAAAATTGATAAAAATGTAAAATGAAATATTAGATATAAATAATGAGAGAAATATTAATTTTAAGTTTACATATTGTAATTATAATGTAAGAAAATAAAGATTGATTTGAGGATGTATCTGCTATTTTGAAGGCTAGTTTGTGCTGATTGAAAATATCGGATAGATATCAAAAAATCCGATATATATCAAAATATCATGATATTTTCGAACCCTGGTGGGGTAATACGGTAGGTTAATGTGTATTAAACTCTACGGGGACCAATTTGAAAAACGTATAAACCGTGCTTCACTGTCCTTTGATTCCAAGTCTTATTTTATAACACGCTTTTATTAGCTTCACCTGTATGTATGTATGTATGTATGTATGTATGTATGTATGTATGTATGTATGTATGTATGTATCTTGTAACGGAATCTTGCAGCTCAAATTTCGCCCACTTCCTGCGATCGGATTCTTTTGAAATTTGGCACGCGACCTCAGACCCGATGACAATGCAATATTCTATAATCGAATTAATTAATTAACTCTTTTAATTGTTAGTTTCCTCCAATTTTAATCAATATTTTGGCATAAATCCAACAATGTAAAAAATGAAAAATTTTAAAAAATACATCAAAAAATGCTAGCAAAAATTATTTTAAAATATCTACAAAAACCTTTAATTTTTCTGCATCAGACAAAATTTGTTCCAATGTTCCAAGGTAATTAGAACATGAAATATAATTGTTTTTAACTAATTTCATGCCAAAATTTAGGTGAGCCTTCAATTGGAAATTCATTGCTGATCAGACCATTGTTGAACAAAACTTTTATTCAAATGCATCTCAAATTTTCAAAGTAAAATAAAATAATAGTTTAAAAAACTAAAAAAGCACGCTTTCGTAGCAAAATGAACTAAAAAGTGAAAAATAATCTTTGGATGATAGTAGTTGACCAATCACTTAATTTCAATGTAATACAAAAAAGCGTGGGGGGCTGTCTATTTACATTTTTGCTTGGACAACAAATGGAAGAAATTCATGACAACTGATAAGAAGCCCCCCACGCTTTTTTGTATTACATTGAAATTAAGTGATTGGTCAACTACTATCATCCAAAGATTATTTTTCACTTTTTAGTTCATTTTGCTACGAAAGCGTGTTTTTTTAGTTTTTTAAACTATTATTTTTTTTCTGTATTTATTTCAGATTCAAAAGGATTTGTTCCCGCCAAGTGCTTGATAAAACATATTCCGGATCCCTCTAGCCCGACCGACGATTCAAAATTCTGCTCAAATATAAACTCAACCTCGGCAGCCGCTAGCGGCTCGAAAGACGTCCAAAAACTATATTCACTGCCGCAGAAAAAAAATCCGGAAGCGAAGACCCAACCCAAACAGACAAACGTAGTCCAACCCATTCGACCAGCGCCCACGATAGCTTCTTCCCTGAGAGTGGTTGCCCCCTCCCGCTATCCTCCCACTACCCAAAATGCCGCCTCAAACCCTCAGCAGAACGCTAGTGCAGTGTCAGCAAAGAACTTCAGTTTGTCCAAGAACGACAATAACGAACCCATGCATAGGTACGAGGAAATAAACGAAAGCGCAGATCCTCGGGAGCAGAGTGCGAGGACTTGTGATACTGATAAGAATTCGTCGAGAGACCCGAACATTCTCGATGAGTTCGACCCGTATTCTACCGGTAAGTTGCCAGAGGTTTATGACAATGTGCCGGACAATTTGAACTGCTTGTACGGTTCTCATCGGTATGAAGATGTGCCGGACATAACGTATGATGAAGTTCCACAGGAAGATGCGGGTGTGGGTTCTGGTGAGGTAAGTAGAAATTAAGACTTTTCTATCTTCCTGAAGCCCCCCTCCCCCCCCCCACACCCGGTTGCGTACATAGAACCCCCAGGTGTGAAGGAAGGCGCAAGAGGTGTGAGCATGCGTCCTCTGAAAAAATAACACTTGTTTAAATTCTTTTAAAAAAATCTTATGGGGGGGGGGGGAGACGCACTGAAGTCTATGTACGCTACTGCCCTCTTTTCACTTCCTTTTACAAAAAAGGAAGTATTGTATTCGCAAAAAAAATTTCACCCAAAAATCTACCTTAATTTCCATTTTACTCACTGCCGAATGAATGTTGAGTTTTTTTTTCGACCCGACCACACGTGGATAAGTGCCTAAGAACGTATAGACATGTGCAGTGGCGTAGCTAGGCCCGACTTTCGGGGGGGGTTACTTCTTTTATATATATATATATATATATATATATATATATATATATATATGTTGGAATTTTTTCCTTTTCTTCTTTTTTTTTCTTTCTCTTCTCTCTTCTTTTTCTCCTTTTTTTTTGGGACTAACTTTTCGGGGGGGGGGGGTTTGTCCCCAAAACCCCCCCCTTAGCTACGCCCCTGGACATGTGAAATATCCATAATGATGATTCCCGAGTTAATTACAACGAGCTTTCTCGTGACGTCTGTATGTACGTATGTATGTATGTGCGTACGTGCGTATGAATGTCGCATAACTCAAGAACGGTATGTCCTAGAAAGTTAAAATTTGGTACGTAAAGTCCAAGTGGGGTCTAGTTGTGCACCTCCCCTTTTGGTTGCAATCGGGTGTTTCTGAAGGGGTCTTGCCCTTTTTTGGGGGAAATCATTGTTAATTTCGATGTAAACTCAAGTGGTGTTATAATTTGGCGGACATTAGGCGATATATCGTCAGTCTTTTGGTCACCAAGTTTTTTCGCCAACTTGGCGACAAATTTGGCTTTTTTTTTTTTTTGATTTGGTTTCAGTTTGGCCACAGTTGGTGATATTTAGAAAGTAAACTATTGAATCACATTAAAATTGCAATAATGGGGAAATCATTGTTAATTTCGATGTAAACTCAAGTTGTGTTATAATTTGACGGACACTTGGTGATTTATCGCCAGTCTTTTGGTCGCCAAGTTTTTTCGCCAACTTGGCGACAAATTTGGCAATTTTTTTTTAAAATCTGGTTTTAATTTGGCCACTGTTGGTGATACCTAGAGAGTCAATTGTTGAATCACATTAAAAATACCATTAATGGGGAAATGACATTAAATTGGAGTAGAAGGAAGTCATGTGATGCACACATCAGCTCGTTTTTTCTAGTTTTGACACAACAAAGAAGATTATCATTGTATTTTTTTGAATACAGTGAAACTTCTGTAAGTTGACCACCTGCAGTGCAGTAGTTTAGTGGCCAACTTAGACAGGTGGTCAACTTATGGAGGTTGATAAATGTGATTCATATGACTAATTTTTTGCCTTACAATAGTGGTCAACTTATAAAGGGTGGTCAATTTAACAGGTTTCTAAATGACATGAAAGGCTGCGGGGAATAATGATCATAGTCCACCATGCTCAAATTTTTCTAAGTGCGTTTTTAAGCTTGAAACCTCGAATCTTTTCCGAGTTAGCCTCGTTCTTCCCTGTTAAAACTCACTCACTATGATGTTTCTTGCCTGAATAATATTTCTCTTGAATACTGTTTGTAATAACAGGGGTGATTGTGTTCCGGTATTTTACCGAATTTCCGGTATTTTCGGACGTATTCCCGGTATTTTTATGTCCGAAAATACCGGAATTATGTTTTTTTTTTTGTTATGCTTTTATCTCCCTACCTCCGCAATTTTTTAAAAATTATATAATACTCATCAAATATACCTGCAAGAGCCTTGAGATGGACACCTATCCCTTAAGATGGACAAATGTCAAGATAATTTTGTATAACACCAGCTCAAAATTAACTTTGTAACCCATTTAAATTTTAATCAAATGTACACACAATATTTTGACTCTGGCTATTGAACTATTTGAAACTATGGCAAAGGTGCACTTAAGTAATAGGGGCCAAAGAATACCCCCCCCCCATTCTCGCTTTGAAACTTTCAGGTATTTTTTGATGAACTCACAATCACCCCCTGGTAATAATCTACATGTTCCCATAGGTTAACCAGAGTTTTTTAGAAAAATGAACTTTGATCGTTCTTCCCCGTAGTCCTTCAAATACAAGAGTTCGTAACCTCATTAGGATCACAATTTATTTTTGTATCTCTACCTGTGTTTAGTCTTTCAGATAAAGTTAGCATTTTCTCATGGATATCTATGCACATATATATTAGAGCTGCGAAGTTTGAGTCAAGCCGATTTTGGGGAAAAGGAGTTAGAAGTCGAAGGTTTTAAAATTCTAAAAGTCGAAGTTGGTCATTTTCCTTTTGAGGCTGCATTTCTGCCATGGCTGCAGTGTCCGAGTTAAAGTCATGAAGTCGGAGTCAGGCTAAAGTAGGAAATAAGAGTTGAAAGCTATAAAATTCCTGGAGTCAAACATTTTCCCTCCTACTCCATAGCCTTGATGAATATACTCGCACGCAAAAAACAGTTATCTCAACTTTTTCTTGATTCCCGCCCCCCCCCCCCAAGGATCATTTTCTAGGATAATGATACAGTTATCGACATTTTATAATGGGATCGTTTCCAAAATTTTAAAAGCATTTTTTTCTGAAAGAGCACGCTTAAAAACATAGGATCTGACCATTTCTAAAATAATTTGTTTAAGTTTAATATTTTTAAAAAATTACTTAAATCGACGCGCTTTCAATGTTTACGCTTCTACCGATGACATCACAAATGATGAAACGCCATTCGGCGTTGCCATTCACAGTGCAAAATATTCAATTCCCATCTTTACTCACGTGTATTGGCAACGATAGGGTTGATAGCAAGCGTAGAGCGCAATTGTAATTCGCTTCTTGATTATCATAACGTGGAAACGCTGTAGAAAGAGGCAGTGGCGTAGCTAGACCCGACTTTCGGGGGGGGGTTACTTCTTATATATATATATATATATATACATATATATATATAATATATATATATATATATATATATATATATATATATATATATATATATATATATATATATACATATATGTGTATATATATATATATGTATATATATATACATATATATATTATATATATATATATATATATATATATATATACATATATATATTATATATATATATATATATATATATATATATATATATATATATATACATATATATATACATATATATATATATATATATATAATATATATGTATATATATATGTATATATATATATATATATATATATATATATATATATATATATATATATATATATATATATATATATATATATATATATATATATATATATATATATATATAATTGCTTGGGATTTTTTCCTTTTCTTCTTTTTTTTTTTTCTTTCTCTTCTCTCTTCTTTTTCTCTTTTTTTTGAGACTAACTTTTCGTCCCCAAAGCCCCCCCTTAGCTACACCCCTGGAAAGAGGCACCAAAGAGCATCATTTGTGACGTCATCAAGACCACGCCTTGTTTGAAAAATCGGAGGTTTAAAAAAAATTAATTAAAAAATAACTGTTGGGAAAAAGAAAGTATTTTCTGGGTCCATGTTATTATTATTCATTTTTTTTTAAATTTATTTTTTTATTTTTTTTTATTTATTTATTTTTATTTTATTTATTTTTTTTTTTTTTTGCTTATTCTATCAATTTCAGTGACAAAAAGTACTACTTTTGACTGAAGGAAACAACCCCATTACTTAAATAAGTCAAAATAAGGATAATACAGTGAATCCTGTGTATAACGATACTGTCTACAATGATAACCTGTCTATAACAATATATTTTTTTTTTGTCCCCAGCAAAATGTCAGCATGAATAATCAAACTGTCTAAAATGATAACCTGTCGATTACGATATTTTTTTTAGGTCCCAACAGTATCGTTGTAGACAGGTTTTACTGTATCGGTCTCTCGGATCAAGTAATTCCTGGGGCACCCTGAACCCCCTCCCCTGTATGCCTATGCTATTTTAGGGAATAATTTGAATAACAAAAATGTGGTGATAAAAAATTTCATAAAGGAAATTTCTACAAGATATTTATCTTTGGTTAATTGCTTTTTCCAAGGATTACCATGGAAGAAGTGTTTAATTTTTTGATTATTTGTTGTGAAAAAAAGTTTTCCTGTTAATTTTTTTTTTTTTTTTGCAGTTTTTCTTTTTTCCCCTGCATCACTTTTTTTAAAAATATTTTCTATTTTCTGAAATTTTACAAATAATTTATTTACTTCTAGTTTTAAAATTAGTTTTCTTGAGTGGCTTTTGTTCTTCGCACCACCCTACATTACATCAAATTTACGTTTAGCTCATTGCTTTTGTATATTTTTATGTATGATATTTTTTTAAATTTCAGTACTACTATGCTATGTACGATTTTTCTCCCACTGGGCCTAATCAACAACCTCTCTATAAAGGACAAGTAGTTTTAGTGCTTCACAAATGTGACCTGAACAGTAACTCGGAATGGTGGTTTATTGAGGATCGTCATGGTAACAAAGGATATGTTCCTGGTGCATACTTGAACAAATATTTGAAAGATGTTTGAATTATTGTTGTTTTTTTGTTATTATTATTATCGTTTTTATTTTGTTGTTTGTACACCTTTTTGGATTTTTATTAATATTGAATGATAATCAACATTTTTAAAAATATGTTCAGGCTACTAACCTATAATTAGTTTTTGAAGCATCTTATTTCACTTTTACTCAGACATATAAACCAGTCAAGCATATATGTATGAAGTAATAAAAAGATACATATACTATTGCATTGCCAAAAATTGTATTTATGTTTTGAAATAATAATAGCAATAATATTTGAACTGCACATTCTAAAAATCTGCGAGTGACCTCTACATTCAGATCTTAAAAATGTGTTTTGAAAATAGTAAGGCAAATACATTTTGAAAATAGTAAGGTGTTTTGATAATAGTAAGGCCCTGTCCCTTATTTTTAATTTATTGAATGTTCCAATGTCTTCTATAATACCAGGGTTCGAAAATATCATGATATTTTCGAAAATATCCGATATTTTGATATATATATATATATATATGTATATCCGATATTTTGATATATATATATATATATATATATATATATATATATATATATATATATATATATATATATATATATATATGTATATCCGATATTTTCAATTAGCACTAACTAAAATCTTCAAAACAGTAAATGTATCTTCAAATAATTCTTTATTTCTGTACATTATTATTAAGGTTTCTGTCATTATTTATATCTAATATTTCATTTTACATTTTTATTAATTTTAATGGAAATAAAGCATTAGCTGTTTTATTCATTATTATTCTGTTAGCTACTTTTAGATAGTTATATGATTCAGTAATAAATAATATGCATTAATCGGTGCACAGTCAAAAGACATTTTCTTTCTTTCTTTTCTTTCTTTTTTTTTTTTTTTTTTTTTTTTTGAGCAATGTTTAAAATTTGATTAGGCACTTCTATTATGAATTAAAATTGTTAAATTACTAATAATTTTATGTATATAAAACACAAGTAAAAAAGGAATTTATTACTTTGTTGTATTAGAGATGTATTATACATTAGTAAATAACTTTTTGGTTATTTTTAATAATAAATGAACAATATTACTATGATTAATATACTTTTTTTTAAATACCATAATTGGAAAAATAAATATCAAAAATATCAAAATATCATGATATTTTCAAAATAAATATCGGATATATATCATGATATATATCAATATATATATCAATATATATATATCGACCGATATATATCGGCGAACCCTGTATAATACATAGCCATAATAGTTTTATTATTAATATTAATAATTTATTTTAAATTTACTGTAAATAATGTCTATTACTCACTGCACTAAAATGTATTTTATTTAGGACACTAAATTATTTTTTGTTTGTCGTAATGTTATTGATTATACTCTGTTTTTGCTTTAGGAATTCAAATAAACTTCTGTGACAGCTGTAAACAATGTTTGTAAACCAGTTGTTTAGATGACTTTAGATATTATGTACAAAATTAAATAAAATAATCAAAAGTGCCTAAAATTAGTAAAAAATAATGTCAAGTTTATTACCATGCCGGTCTTGGTATTTCTTACTACTCGCTTTAACCTTGTTATATTTTAAAGTCAAACATTTATGAAAGTTAAAAACATCAAAACAACATCTAAAATGCAAAAATAGCGTTATATTGCAGATACACACTTTAATGTTGCAAGAAACCTTTTTTCAATTCACTGCTATCTGTGCATTTTTTGTGTATTTTAATGTTTGTTCACACACACACAAGTGTAAACATGATGAAAGTATTGAAACTATTTAAAATGTGTGTAATTTATATTGAATTGCATTGGTTCTGACATCTTGGACATCAATATATCTAAAGGAACAATGGACATTTTCTTTTGTCAAGTACAGATTAAATGAATTTTATTGAAGAGCTCTTAAATTTTATGAATAAATTTCTGTTGTGGTACTTAAATACATTCATATGTATATTTTATGCTAGCTATTATATTTTTATATTTAATAAATTAATATTTTATATATTTTAAAAACGGTATTTTAAAAGTACAGTAGAAGACCGTTATAACGCACACCTTGGGACCAGAGCTTTTGCGTTATACAGGTTTTGGCCTTATATAGAGCATTTCACGAATTTTGAAACTAATATTCAGAATGTAGCTATATATCAGACCTTCAGAATGAGTTTTAGCTGCAATGAGCATTAAAGTACTAATATTACACTCAGTCATTCACAAATAAATATGTTTCACAAGTGAATTATCCTGACTTCTGCTAGCTTCATGGTTTGCATAACAGCTGCACTTTCAGGAGCCATCTGGTATTTTCTGTTTACTGTGAGTAAATAATTTTCATTTAAAAACTTTGAATTAAGATGGGAAGATAAAAAACTGTTTCAAAATTTAATTTGCCTGTTAATTTTAATGATTGCAAAGCATTTTAATTTTTAGACTTCAAAAACTAGTGTTTACTTCTGAAAAGTTGTGTAGTTTACAGAGAATTGCATTATATAGGTTGGCGTTATAAAGGTATTCTACTGTAAACACATTTCTTTCACCTAGTGTAGGGTTTAATTTCTAACTAAAGAAGTGGGGGGGGGGCTTGCTCTAATCCCTCGTTATTTTACATATTATATCCAAAAACAACAAAAATTGTGTACGTACATGCGTTAATGCATTCATTTCTCAAAGCCAGGGGCAGTTGCCCCCTTCTGGCCCCTTAAAGGATGGATCTGAAGCCCTCTGTAGTCCTTGGTGCATATTTTCATGCATAAAGGGGAGTCAGTACCCCCTATACCGTCAATGTTAATTTGCACAGGTTCATGTACCTTTTTCTGAAAATCTTATTTAAGATACATTTATGAAATTTTTTCTGTACTTTAAGTAGACTGTTTTCTCTATTCTGAAGTAACATTTTACAGAAAGGAAGCTTAGTTTTTTTTTTAAAAAATTTCTAATGCGTAAGTCACTGTACTTTTTTCAAAAAATGCCATTTTGTAACACGAAATCAGCTCTATAAAAAAATATTTTTGTAATATGAGAAAGATTTTACTTCAGTATATGCAATTAGATGTATGGAATAGGTGGTAAAATTTTCAAAGCCTAACACAACTTAGTTTCTGAGAGAAAGGAACATTTAGTTTCAAAAATACCATTTCGAGATATTGCAATTTAAAGGGGAAAATCATACCTCATGAAAATAGGTTTTTCATTTTTTAAAGTTTATTTTAACTTACTTTTAATATGAGCACGATCAAGAAGTTTGTATCATTAAAAAAGGTATTTAAATGAAGTTTCAAAACATGTGAAAATCAAGAAATCAAATTTTTGAAAGTATTTGGGGTACTGACTCCCTTAATAGCCTGAATTCCATCTAATGTTTTTACACATTAGATGAATTTCAGGCATTCACTTTAATTTGAAAAGATGTCCATAACTGTGTTCTCTTTAGCTCTTATGCAAATTAAGCCCTGGGTGTTAAATAAACCACGTTGATTGTTGGTAAATTTAGATCTGTGATTTTGAAATTTGATTCTTTAACTTTACTTAATTTTCAAACTTTTTTGTATCTCACTTTGCATATTTATCCCCCTCATTTCTGTTTAAGTTATTTTTACAACTTAACTGATAGTCTGAATTACACTTAAATGTTCACCACAATTTGAAATTCTGATTATCTTTCCTGTGAGCTGAAATCTTCTAAGGCTTGATACGTAAGATTTTTTACCCCATTGAATGAAAGGTTATATTCTTCAAATTCTTACTAATTTCCGAAATTATTTGTGTTATGTTCATAACAAATAAAAGTGGATCTGAAGTTATCGAATATATAAGTAATATTTAACGATTTAACCCTTTTTTTTTTTGCTTGTTTTGGTTTTTTTTGCTTAATCAGCAGAATCTTGTAAGTTATATTACTAGTAGGATGATAAATATTTATGCCGTAACATAACTAATTTGTGTACTTATCTTTTTTTATTCATTCTTTTTTGGTATTAAATTAATTTCTAAACTGAAAAATCAAAGTATTTGTTGTTTCGAAGTTTACAACCGGATTTGCTTGAAGGTTAGATGGGGGAAAAGGGGGATTGTTTATCTGCATCTCAAATTGGATGGATTAGAGGTTGTCAGGCAGCTTGTTGAGTGCTAAACGAAATATCACATAAACTACTGATTCTTTTTGTACTGTTTGCAATTTGTGAGTTTTTTATGAACTTGTGTATCGTTTTCCATTTGCAAATGTTCCCTTTCATTCTGCCTTTTTATGTTTTTTTTTCAGCAAATTTATTTTTGTAAATCGGTAATATTTGCTCAAAAAACATCCTAAAAAATGTTTTCTTGTAGTGTTAAACATTGTTGCTAGATACTAATTACAACTTTCTCGACTTGTTTGAATCTCCTTGTTTTGTGTGAATGTCATGATAATTAAGATGGAATGATTTTGATCTTATGCACTGTCTTTTTGCTCATTCTTTTTAACCCTCTCAAGAACTATGAACTTCTAGTTAGTTACGAAAAAATAAGATCAAATATGTGTACCATTCATTGGTGTGCTTAAAAAACCAATTCCAAATTTATCTGTTCTCATTTTCTTTTTATGGGCTTCATACCAAATGTAATATATTACTTTAGAATTTTTAAAGAACTTTATTTTTTATCTACTAATTTAAAAGCATGCACATACTGTCAGCCCCACTTAATCGGTTAATGGATAAATGAATAAATACCCTGCTTAAAAACGAATAAAACCTCCTGAAACTGAATATTTCCCCATAGATGCAATGTTGAAAATCCTCGCTTCATCAAATAATTTCCCCGGATAATCGAATAATAATAATCAGTTTTCGCAAATATTTTTGCTGAGAAAAGTTTTGAATAAATTATAAAGAAATTAAGTAAGAAGAGTTATTGACCTAAAAAATGAAATAGTATAGCGATGGGCGAGACGACATTTCCAGTATTGTATCTCACTTCTTTTGTCGTTGCCATTTCAAAAAACATAATAAATAACGTTGACGATAATAAAATCATATAACGCAAAGAAATATAAACATTACCAACAGTGACAAATTAATAAATATTATAAGTAAAACACTACAAGCAAAGAGGGAAAAAGACAAGTTAGAAAAGTGTTCTCAAAGAACCTTCAGCGAACGATCCACTATTCAAAAAAATAATGTACCGTAAAAAAGAGCCAAAATAAAAATTTTGTAAATCAAGTTGTAAGTTACTTTTTTAATAATTTTCCTACTTACACACTAATTAAAGTATTTTGTCGTTTTCATAGCTTATTTTGAAAACTAGTTACCAATAACATTAATTATTTTCTTTATATAGCTATTGGTTCATTATCATTATGTTTCAAGACAAATGTTGTCAGTTTAGAAAGGTAAAGAAAATTTCCTCGCTTAAGGGGTCACACATAGGCGGATTTAGGACTGAGTTCCTGGGGGGGGGGCAGGATTTCTTTTCTTTTTTTTTAGCAATATTTTTACTGCCTCCACTCCCATGTTTTTGTCTGTTTCCTGTGATGCATAAGTCCATGCTTTACTTTTTTGTGTCCTTTTCATTAATGTGTGTTTTCATGCTGTCCTTTTTGAATTGACTTTCAAAAGAAATTTTATAAAGTCTATTAAGTTTTTATAGACTTTTATAAAATTTCAGCAAATTTTTCCAAAACTTTTAATGACTTAATTATTTAGATTTCAATAATAACAAGGACTGACTCACTTAGGCTTAGATGATTATGACACCTTATTTTTTAAACAGTATTTATAAAGTAAGTAAAATTGTACTCTCCCTCTAAGTAAAAAGGTTCATTTAATCAGAACACTCAGATAACTGAAATTTATTCAGTGTGCAGTAGTATTTATTTTTTCTCTCTCTCTTTAAAAAAAGAGAGAGAGAGGGGAGGGGAACTGTTTTTTAGAATTTCTCAAAAAGCCAATTAATCTACTAAGAACATATATATATTATGCACAAAAAATACTTGAAATGTGGACACAAATCATAACAAGTAGATCGTTCTGTTAGCGCGAATGGGGGGGGGGAGTTTTTTCCCCTTTGCTTTAGGTTCTAATTTGTTAAAATAATCGTCAATTATTATAAGTGTTGCAGCTTAATGTATAGCTCGTTTAGCCTATATTTTCATTCATATACTTGCCCAAATGGTTTTCAGTCCAAAATAGTGAACTTAGACACATTTTCAGCACCTCTGTGACAGCTGTACTATTTGTATTTAATGTTCGTTCCCCCCCCCCCCGCCCCTCTTTTCTTTTCTCCCATCAGAAAAGGACATTCGCTTTTCTCTTCATTTTCATTGAACTATTCAAAAAAGAAAAAGTCTTTATTTTTTTCTTTTAAGATTTTGGAAGGTGGGTTGTTACTATATAAAGTCCTCCCAAAACTGGGGGGCATTGCTCTCTATGCCCTCCCTATAAATCCACCCATGCCCTTCTAAACTATTCAAAAAAGAAAAAATATTTTTTTTTTAAATTTTTGGAAGATGTGTTGTTACTACATAAAGTCCTCCCAAAACTGGGGGGGGGGGGGCATTGCCCCCCTCTGCCCCTCCATAAATCCGCCTATGGGGTCACAGTACCTTTCAAGCTATTTCTTTTAATTTATATAAATTTTATATTTCTTTGAAACCATAACATTCATACTTATTTCGTAATCAATAACTTATTTTCAAAATTTAAAAATATTGCCTACTTTTTTGAAAATTCAAAAAATTCAAAAAAATTTCAACTTTTTAAAATCCCTAAGGCTTTTTTATTTTTGCACTAATTTAAAAAACGTTTTTTGCAAAACGATCACTATAATCATCACTAAAAATCTGTGCATTCATTTGCTTATGAGTTCATTCGAAAATTTTCTGTGATTTATTATGTAAAAAATCAAAGTTTTTTTTTTTTGGTTTTTAAAGGTTTAACATGCTCTAAACATTAGAGTAATTTATAAAATGCTTATCCAATGCACAGTTTTGTCAAATATGTTATCCCAATGGCAAAAAGTATAACTTTAAAGCTGTATCTTTAATAGAAAAAAAATCCTTAGGGATTCTAATGACATGAAAACACAAAAAAACCATCATCGAGAAAAAGCAATTTGAAGCTTTTCTTTTGCATAAGAACACATAGCGAGCATGGCCTAAAACCACTCATAACTTTCTAAATATTTGAACTAAAGCATTGAAACTTTTACCCTGTGTTCAGAATAGTTTTTTGTTTTGAAATAAGCAATAAAAAATTTTTTGATCTTTTCATCATTTTTGAGGTAACCCCTTAATCAAATACCCTGCTTAATTAAATAATATATCTTGGAACTGACGGTTTAAGCGGGGCACACAGTAATATGTAAAGGTGAAAAAGATAAGAAAATATTTACTTACCTCAAAAAAAGTTTCATCAAGCTGTTTAAGCAATAAGCTAACTTTTCTTCTGAGGCAAAAAGCGCTATTGAGTTGACAATGCTAGTCAAAGGAGTCAGAGGGACATGATTCAATTGTTTAAATTTATCAAAATGAAACATGTCAATGGGCTAAATTTTTGCACGGAAAGCAGGACGATGGGTCATTTCTTTAAGCTATTCAAATCTCGGGCTAATTTAGAAATTAGGAAAATTATTACTTTGGTAGGGTTGTGGGCACTTGGAACAGCTTACCGGAAGAGGTGGTAACGAGCAAGGGGGTGGATAGCTTTAAGAGGGCCATTTTGATCTTCATTGGGGACTAATACATGGTTCATACGCTCCTTCAAAACTCCTCCAATACTTCTTCATTTCAGAAATATTTGTGAAGGGTCCTTCAAACTCTTTCATTTTGGTTTTAACTTCTTCAAAACTCCTTCTTTTTTAGCTTTCTCTATGACAGTAATTTAAAATACTTCGATTGACAGCTTAATTTCGTCACAAGGGCGAAGGTAAAAAGACAAACTTAATGTAGTAATTTTGTATATTTTTTTTATTTATAAATTGATTATAGAAGTCATAAAAGTTGAATTTGAAAATAATATTAGGTGACTAATTAAGACATTTCATAAAAAAAATAAGCTGAGCACAATTAAAGCATGTTTTACTTCGCTTAAGTTTTAAGATTTTTGCTTTTCTTTCCACCTCAGCAACAAAAAATCAATTTCTCTAATTTTTTTTTTAATGTTTAAAAATACATTAATAGATTAGCTCAGTTTTAACTTTTTAAAAAGGGTCATCTACAAGTGATATCATGCCTTGAGGGGGAGACGAGTTCAGGAAATTATGACAAGAAGCGGAGAGACGGGAACAAAAAGTGAAATTTCTCAGTTATATAGCTATATTTATGCAAAATATGACATGTGACATGGGGAGTAGTAAGGTGAAGTGTTGATACTTTGTGTCAAAGGGGAAGAGGGTCAAATATGTTGAAAAAAAAAAGCAAGACATCATTAAGGACAGCCCAAAAGTACTCCTTCAAATTCTCATTTTACTCCTTCAAAACTCCTTAATTTTCTTTCTGAAATTGAGCACGAACCCTGTAATAAACTGACTAGGACCAGCCTAGCTGGACCCAAAGCCTGTTGCAGGTTGTCACATTTGTGTTTGTATTGTAGTACAACAGTAGCATCCTTAGATGTATTTTACATTAATACAAACCCCCATCTGATTTGCTGTTTTGCATTAATTAATGATACCACTAGGGAAGAAAAGTGATTTTGTGGATATTTGGAGATCAAAATTATCTCGATTGAAGCAGTTGTGCCTCCTCCTACTCGCAAAGAGCCAGGGTTCACCTCCCTAAATTTTGTGAAGACCCCCCCCCCCAAAAAAAAAAATATATATATACTTCAAAACACCCCCTCCCTAAAAATTTTAATGGTGCAGTCTTTTACATAGGGGGCCATGCCCGCCCCCCTAGGTGGGCACCTCTGAGGAAAGTAGGAACCTCATACAAGATTTAGGTTGATGAGAGGGTTAAAATGAACTGATGAATAATTTTCTATTTAACTGATCTTCACTTATTCCATTATTTTCAGTCGACTTTGCTTCCTTGATAATATAAAAGTGTGTTTGTATGAATATAACTTCTGCAGTTCGATTGTAGTATTATTCTGTAATTTTCATATACATTTTAGAATTGGCAATTGACATTTTAATGTTCACTTTTACTCAAAAATATTTTAACTATTTAAATTTTCTGCACTACCTGTCCACTTGTGATACACAGTATTGATTTGTATGTAACTGTAACTTCTCTTTTTCCTTAATTTGTGATATAAATGTACTATATATGTGTGCCATATGTATTTTGCTAAAAGGTGCATCTATGCAAAAGCTGGTATTTTGTGGTTAAAGAAGTACAAGAACTATTTTGGGTGTATGTAATGCAAATAATTCTGTTAATGCAAAAGCAGCAGGATTGTGTACTTCTGTTATTGTCTTTGGAAAAAAGAAGCTTAAATCGAACAATTAATGTATTTGAAATGCCAAATTAAAAAAAAAGAAACATAATATTTACATTTTTCCCTCCAAATATACACTGGACTCAAAAAGTTAAGGTACAATCGTTTTTTGCCTAATTTACAAATGAATCAATGTAGAAACAAAAAGTCTGGAGGATATGTGCATTAAATAATTTCTTATTGAATGCATTATAGACATTTGTATAAGTGTATTGCAAAAACGATTTATAACAAAAATCGCAATTTTTGCGGAAAAGTCCATTTTTGGAGAAAACAACACATTACAGTGTTATGTAGTAAAAAAAATGTCATAGAAACAATTAAAAAAATCTGTTCTAATGTGGAATATGTCCCCCCCCCCCACCCCCACTCCTAACTTGAATGCATTGGCAGCATCAATTTTCCATGCTGTTTATTAAGTTGTCGGACTGGAATAGGAATCGAAGACCAGGTACAAAGTAAGCCTTGTTCCAGCTCATGTAACGTCCTTGGAGGAAGATTTAAAGCAGCAAACTGTCTGCCAATGTAGTCCCAAAGATATTCGATCGGATTGAATTTTTGTAAATCAAGCTGGCCATTCCATTTGTTCCAAACCCTGATCCTCAAAATACTCCTCAACAATCCGAGCTCGGTGAGGTCGTGCATTATCATCCATCAGAATGAAGTCATTACCAATAGCACCAGCATCTGGGCGGACATATGGATCCAGGATCTCATCCAGATATCTCAGACCAGTCAGAGTTCCTCTATGGACCACTACAGGTCAGTGTGACCACCGAGCAAGAGATGCGCTCAAACCATGATTCCACCACCTCTATACCTGTGTCTTTCAACAGTATTGGATTGATGGTGTCTATTGCGCTGTTCCCTCCAGATCAGTAGATGCCCTGAATCACTCTCCAATGTAAATCTGGACTCGTCTGTGAACAGTACAGAAATTTCGAAAAACGTGTTATACCTTAACTTTTTGAGGCCATTGTATTTTAAAGATCACCAAGAATTGCTGCATTCAATGTAAGTTTTGAATCTTTTTAAAGTAAAAGTGAATTATTCATGATTTTTTTAATTCTGTTAAAAATGTTTTTCATTAAAAGTAGGGGAGGGTGGCCCAAAGCGGGTAGGTTTTCGAAGAATGCTCGAAAATCGTAGTTTTTAGATTTTTATCGGAACATTTTCGGTGTTATTTCCTAGCAGGGTTCTTGAACTTCAAAATAAAAAGTAATTCTTGTATTACTTCATACCTAATATTTATTTATTATCAAACATTACAAACACTTGAAAAACCCGCTTTGCCCTACAAGGGGGCCCAAAGCGGGTAAGCTTAACTAAATGTTATTTGGTATGTTTGACAATCAAATATGAAGTTATAAATGATTAAATTAGTTGACTAGCTACCTGCCATTATAAAAATTTGTATAAAAAAGTTATACTTATCCAATTTAAAGGAAGTACCTTTGTTTATAAAACATAAAGAAAAAACTGATTAAATTAATAGACTAATTAATTGCCATTCTAAAAAATAACTTTTTAAAGTTATACTTATTCGATTGAAATAGAAAATCTAAGTTAGCACGTTTGTCAAGAAATTATAAATAAATACATGATTAAATCCTATACCTGCTTTGCCTGACCCGCATTGCCCAAAAGCATGTTTTATATTTCAATAATTATAACCTTAAATTAATAATACAGAAAAAAAAAAACAAAAAAAAAACGGAATGACCATTGTAGCTTGTAGGTGGATGGTCTCAGAATAACGTAATATTATTGACAATTCCAAAAATAAGCTGATCTACTAATCACAGGTTACAAACTTTTTTTTAGAAATGTATCTTTTTTTTTTTTTTAAACTTTAAGCCTGGTTGTGCCATGCCTCTTCACTGCTGCTTTACTGTGACTGATTGAAACTCGGGAACATTCGGGGTAAACACGACATACACATGCATCGCAGATTGCACACCATGCAGCGTCATTCGAATGCCTACCCGCTTTGGGACACCCTCCCCTATATGTTAAAAGTGGTTAATAGCAAAATCAAAACTATTTGAGTTATTAAACATAAATTTTCATGTTTTATTTTTATTTGACTAGAATTATTGTTTCTGTTACCTGAACAAAAAAAAAAATATTGCAGTTTCATATTTAAAATATTTTTCAAAGGAGCATATTATTCTATGTCCTTGTTAGCTTTGAGATGTTCACCTCTTTAAACAAATCTATCTCTAATTCACTTTTTGAATGCATTTTTAAAGTTTTGTACCTTTTAAATCATTGTTAATGTTCACTTTAATTATGTGTGTAAATAAAACTTAAAAATCACCATGTACATGAATCGCTTTTGTAAATAAAAGTTTTATTTATTTATTCTAATGAAGTTATTTTCCTTTTCTTTTTTGAGGTCACACATATGATGAATATTTTCAACTGGATGAGTTATTTTTATACCAGTTAAGTCTGTTAAAATAGACCATTACAGTTATATCTCATGAAATCGCTTTTTTAACGCTCGGCTTCTGTATGAGGTTTCCCACCCATGGGTCGGCTATGGCTATTCCAGACTGATGAGCCCAAAATATAAATGCTGTAACTGAGCTGTTCGTTTTTTGTTTGCAGTGTAACTGTTTTTAATTTTGTTTAACTGTAGTTGAACAATATTATGTTTTTATTCTTTAATCACAAAGCAACTAGGCGTGCTTTCAAACATACATTAAAGAATTCATAAAAAAAAACTCTATAGCATTCTATAAGAAGTATATACAATTCTATAGAATTAAATTTATAGAAACCTATAGAGTTTTTCCCTATAGAATTCTATAGAAAACGGCCTATAGAAAATCAGGCCATAATTGTGTACGACTATATGGGTATTTCTATAGAATTTTTTAATAGAATTCTATAGACCATTTTCATAAGGGATGAGCCCAAAATATAAATGCTGTAACTAAGCTGTTCGTTTTTTGTTTGCAGTGTTGCTGTTTTTAATTTTGTTTAACTGTAGTTGAACAATATTATGTTTTTATTCTTTAATCACAAAGCAACTAGGGGTGCCCACTCCCCCTTCCCCCTCGATATTGAAGACCCCCCCCCCCAATTAAAAAAAATACCCCTCAAAACAACCCCTTCCCCCTAAAAATTTCAATGGTGCAGTCTGCGCCATGACCCCCCCCCCCCCTTGGTGAGCATTCCTGAAGCAACTATGGTCAAGTTATTTGCAATTTTTTACAAAGCTGTGTAGTAATTTTTTGGTAGCCATTTTCAATGAAATAGATGCCAGTTGTTGACTGGCGACCGCTAATCTAGAACTTTAATTCTCTCCGAAAAGGGGGTTCAGGGAGATACATTCGAATGTAAGACGATCATGCCCATAACGCGTACAAATAATTATTTTTGAAGTACAAAAATATTTCCCCAAAAGTTCATACTTCACATTATGATGTATGATAGTTCTTTGTATTCGAATCTATTACAATTGAAAGCCAAAGTAAAATCGTGGGATAAAGTACAAATATAAGCTTAAAAATATGCATTATATGTATAACTATATGTGTGCAAACGAATTGAGCTGTACATCTTATTTTATTTTTAACTAGTAGCACCCGCACGGCTTTGCCCGTAGTAGAATATTAAAAGGTCTTTTAGTTCGCCTGTATATTTACAAATAATTTGTGAATTTCTCGCCAATTGGCTTGCCCATGTTACGGTTCCACGTTGTGATAACTTGGTTATTTACTCGTCCATCTGATGATAATTTTGCTCGGGGAAATGTTCTTAAAATTGGAGTAGAAGAACAAAATCGAATTTTCGAAAAATCGCTTCGAAGTGCACATTTCCATGCTACAAACAAATTTTGTGCAAAATTTCATGAAAATCGGCCGAACGGTCTAGGCGCTATGCACGCCACAGAGATCTTGACAGACAGAGATCCAGACAGAGAGACGTTCAGCTTTATTATTAGTAAAGAAAACATTCAAACTTCTCGGTCAACTTCGATTTTAAATTAATGAAACATGTTTCAAACCAGAAATCCTCATTTTGGCAACTGCTTGTATTGCCATGTGCAAAACTTGAACTAAGAGGTCTCCCAACGTTCCTCATTTTCTTATTTGGCCGGATAGTTGGAGGTTACTGTATAGTTGGCGATAATGAACAGTAAAGAGCAAATTGTTATGGGGGTGAGCGAGCAGAGGACGGAATACTAGTTGAAAAAATGTTTTCAACATTTTTCATACCATTGTGCTTGAAGTTAAACAAAAGGGCCACTCCATGGAAAACGATCATTGTGACCCATACGTGACACCTCATACATGTCATTAATGATTTGATGTGTGCATCACATGACTTCCTTTTGCTCCAATTTAATGTCATTTCCCCATTATTGGCAATTTTAATGTGATTCAATTGTTTACTCTCTAAATATCACCAACAGTGGACAAATTGAAACCAGATTTGAACAAAAACAAAATCGCCAAATTTGTCGCCCAGTTGGCGACAAAACTTGGCGTCCAAAAGATTGGCGATACATCGTCAAGTGTCCTCCAAATTATAACACCACTTGAGTTTACATCGAAATTAACAATGATTTCCCCCAAAAAGGGGCAAAAGACCCCCTTAGGAACATTCGAATGCAACCAAAAGGGAAGGTGCACAACTAGGCCCCACTAGGAGTCTATGTACCAAATTTCAACATTCTAGGACATACCGTTTTCGAGTTATGTGAGATACATACACACGTACATACAGACGTCACGAGAAAAATCGTTGTAATTAACGCGGGGGGTCGTCAAAATGGATATTTCGGGTGTCTGTAGGTTCCTAGGCCTATATCCACGAAAGAAAAACTCAACATTCAATCGGGGGTGAGAAAAATGGAAATTAAGGCCGATTTTTGAGTGAAATTTTTTTCGCGAATACAATACTTCCTTTTTTTGTAAAAGGAAGTAAAAATAATACTTTAAAATATTCTTGAAAAAAAAATTCGGATCAACTAATTACAAATTAAAGTGTGATATCTTGAAAAAATTTCGTAATTACCCTTCAAAATCGTTACTTCTTGATGAAATATATGAACCGTCACGTGCGGGACAAGCGGTTGAATTTTTCTTGGAATGGCCCAAAATGGTTTTTCATTACGGTACAGCTCCTGCGTCTCGATTGGTTATTTCCACATGTAAATATTACTGCGCATGCTCTCCGTGACATGGGTATCTTTTATTTCTTTGACACGATTCCAAAAATAAAATATGATTGTAGTGCTACATTCTTTTCTTGAACGTGATCTTGCGGCCGAAATAATGGGCTATTATTCCCGAGTGCCAACGACATTTAACGACCATCATATGCACAATTATTATCCATGGCAAGAATGTTGTTTGTACAGAAGCTGGTGGTTAATAAAAAAGCAGTAATTTCCCCAAATATCTTACTTTGTTTTTCAGTATTACGAGCTCTTAATAGTCAGTTTCTTTTACATGGCTATAACGTTAAACGTTTATATAACGTTAAATGTTATGACACTCTAGCGCCTAAACGGATGAACCGATTTTGAAAAAAAAAAATCTTTGAAAGGAGAGTTGATCGAGAGTATTCTTAGCTAGGTTG
Source organism: Uloborus diversus (assembly GCF_026930045.1). Classification (NCBI taxonomy): domain Eukaryota; kingdom Metazoa; phylum Arthropoda; class Arachnida; order Araneae; family Uloboridae; genus Uloborus; species Uloborus diversus. Next base: position 261,622,255 of record NC_072731.1, read on the forward strand.
CATCTTTGGATGATATTAATTAACGAAAATATCAATTAAAAAGCTCTAAAATGTTTTTCGCGATTTGTGCAGTGAAAACATTAAAATTTTGAAAATTTAATACCAAAATAAAGAGAATTTTTTTCCGCATCTTATGAATGTGTTTGGAAATTCCATGTTTCATAGAATTCGAATTATAACGTTTTTTTTAAAGCATATTTTAATGACGGCTAAGCCTTTATTCATGCGATTGATCACCGAATTCATCGTTGGCCGACAAACTCTACGTTAAATCCCGGTTATCACAAATTTGCCATTTCAACTGCGCTTGCGCGCGGACTTAGCTGATTTCAAAAATCTTGCTAAAATTAATTACAAACATTTTAAATTTGGTTTTAAATATGAGATAGCAACAGATTAAAATTAGAAATCACAAAATTTTCTTTGATTTAGTTTTTAGGCCTCGGTAAAGATTGAATTTTGCTTCTGAATTATTAATGGATTCAGTGTTTGATTTTTCTGTCCCTTTTCAGGACCAAATTTTTAACCTCAGAAGAGTGTACTAGAATTGCAGCATCACTTCTAATACAAAGCCGTACCTTCAACCTAAATAAAAATGTACAATACTAAGTTGTTTACGCCTAACGTAAAATATCCGCAAAAGACAAATTTCTGTACTAATATTCCAATCATTTTTGAAGTACACAACGTGTTTTACATTTATGTTAAATAAATGTTTCCAAACCAATAAATATTCAAGTGTCATTTTTCTCTTAAGGTTATCAGTTAGTCATATCCGTAGTTTCATATAATATATCACGAAATCGCCGTGAAAATGTTCTAATCGCATTCATTAATTTGGTGGGACTCTCGCTTATCCTAAATATACACAAGCAACACGAAATCTTAAAACAGAAAGCCCAAAAAGCTAAGTCCGCGCGCAAGCGCAGTTGAAATGGCAAATTTGTGATAACCGGGATTTAACGTCTAGTGGCCGACAAAGAAATGAAAAGCTATGATTTAAAATTTTTATCTGTTGCCAGTTTCTTTTTAATAGCAAATAAAATACTTGACATTGATTTTTAATAATATAAGGCTTTTAAAATTATTTTCAATTTTCCTTCCTGATTCTACAGTTGCGACTCAGTCGGGGGTTTTTAAAATTTTTAATTTTACCTTTGCTTATTTTAGTATTTATTTAGTACAAAATCACTACCATTTTTGTCATCAATGAGGGTTTTCTTCATTTTGCGAAAAAAAAAATTTTGCCGAAAGTATTGTTAACTTCAAGCGTTAATAACATTAAATTAATTTTTGAGCTTTATTTAAAAAAATATCGCCATTGACATCAAAAACTTATCACTAGTTTTCATGTATTTTTGCATTTTTACCTGATAGAAATTAGGTGTTAATCTCGGTCAGTCTTATTTGTTGAAAAGTTTCGTCTTATACGAATTTTCCCGATTAGTTAGTTAAAAAATCTGACATGATCACATTACTTCCTTCCCACTCCCCCCCCCCCCCCCCCAAAAAAAAACAGTGGTGCTCAAACAGTGGTTTTGTCCGAGGGCAGCACTTCGATTCGATTCCGAGTCACAACTGTATTTATGTCGAGGACTGCATACTAAGTGCCTTGCCTGCATTATTTTTTATACCGATAGATGGCAGCACCATCACCGGATCGTACAGTTAATGAGAATTTAGAACTAGACCAGGAGCTAATAGCTACCTAGTACTAGCACCCCCAGAGGTATCGTTTCACTTGGAGGACATTGAGACCACGAGCATATTTAACGTCGCCCAGTCCCCTTTAATGACGACGGTGGATCTTCGACCATCGAGGTTCGAACTCAGGACCCTCCGGCCCCGAATCCGACACTATACCGATCGGGCTGCCACGGCCCTGGTAGCACTTCATACTAAAATCATTCTCGTGGACCAGAACACATATAAAATTTCAAAATACTTCATTCTTTTCTAAATAACGTGGGAAAATATGAAAAGGGAAAGAAAATTAGAGACCAATAAATTGTTGTAATCATTAATTTGGAGCTTATTTTATTAAACGCATGTTTTTTCAAAAACGAATTGCTGAACATTTGGACACGCAAGGACACGTTGTTTTCGCTGCATTGAAACTATGCTGGCAGAGAAACGACTTTTATAAAATTTATTCGTTCTTCAGAATTTTGTTAAGTACGGTAGACCCTCGCGGGGGTTACGTTCCACGGAAATGCCGCGTAAATCGAAACCGCTTAAATTGAGACCTAACAATAGTGTTAAAATAGCGGTTTGGTTCCGTAAATAAAAAAATACTTCATTCTAGTGATGACTAATTGTATAATAAGTTTAATGTGCACTTATATCGACTTTTACGCACAACACGCATAAAGGAAACAAAAATTAATTTCGTGTTCTGTTTATAAAGAGGAGCTGGCTATGATCGTCTTTTGGCAGTCATTCAGAATTTTTCTCTGTCATTCTTTGCAGAGCATGAACGCATCCCTGATCACTTGCATCATTTCCATGATAGAATCTTCCTTCACTAACAAATCAGAAAGATCATTTCTATTGTCTAGGAATGGCTCAACATTTTCAATGTGAACGTTTTTGGTTGTGCGTCACCGACGTCTGTATCCTCTTGGTTTTGTCCTCCTTCGTCATTCTTAAAATCTCTTCTTCCAGTGAGTTCTGAACTGTGTGAGTTTAATAACTTTACTTCTGAAAAAAGCTCTGGAACCAATCGCATAAAATGTCTCCAGTGGCTCAAACTCGATGATTAGCACGCCAAAATGCAGTTTATTACGTGTTATCTGCAATCTTTGGGAGTTTGGATTTTGAAAGAGGGGAAAACTTTTAATGTGTTTGCATTGCCGCATCCGCGTAAAATCGAAACTCATCCGCGTAAAATAAAATAAAGGTCTCAAATCTTAAACCGCGTATAATCGAAACCACGTAAAATAAACCCGCGTAAAACGAGGGTCTACTGTACAGTATATTGCATGTGGTATAGTGTTGCTTTGTGTAAAATTAGCGATAATTTAGCAAATACTCTGCGTCGTTAATCGCTTCGCAAATATATGTCAATGTTCTAAACATTTTTAGTTCTTTTTCTGTGAAAGGGGCACATTTGCTCCGGGATTGGTCACCAATAGAATTAATGATAATAAATATCCTACAGAATTTTTTTAACTATCAGAGTTAACGCTTCAAATTTGCAGTGGAAACGTATCTTTATCTTTCTCTTTATATGCCCCATCTCGCTAAATTCCCAATTCCTCTTCTCGTACGGTGGCGATGATTGCGCATGATTAACTTAAGAACAGATCGATTCATTCAACTCATTCGATCAAACTCATAGGCTGTCCAATTTACCGTCTCAAGTGATTCCAAATACTCTCAATTTCTTACACATCAAGGCCTCGCGTAGACCAGAGAAAGTAATAATGTGGAAGAGGAAATCCCCTGATACCCTTGCTGTGTGTGACAGAGCATTGTCCTGTAAAAAATGGCTCATGGGAGCCCCGCCATAAGTGCTAATACTGACTGAAGCGTGACCCAACGTACCGTTATGGTGCTGTAGATCAATACCTCAGCAAAAACAACCCTTTTGTAAAAATTTCCACGCCAAGAAAACCTTTAACTCATCCCCACAAAAAAGAAAGTCTTCATCCTAAACCAAAAAAAAAAAACCTCAGCCTTAAAAAGTCATGATATCTAGTTTGCCCGCCAAGTATCTGCCAAACTATCATCCTCCCTGTTCTCCTCTTTCATCACACCTACTTCAGTTAGATCCTCCTCCCACCTTCAACTCCTCAGAAATATGGATAGATCCTTTAAATTGTTTATCTTGTTTGGCGGGAAGCTTTTCTAGTTGAGGTGGTTGCTTGATCAGTAAAAAGGGGCCACTAGAGATTGAGTGTACCAAAAATCAACTCCGGGGGTCTTCATGGGGCTGAGATACAGAGGGGTGAAAAACCCAAAAAACCCCAACTTGTTCTGTCGAGTAAACTTGTTCTTGGTCGCTTTTATTTTCTTTCGTCTTTGGCGGTGGATTTGCTTCTGTTGGCTGCTGACGTTTGGTTTCCTTGACGGGGCGGGACGGGACGCTCCCGCGTCCCGTGATTAGGAGTGACCCTGTTTCGTAAATAATAGCACCCTATAACATCACACCCACATGTGGTTGCGATGTGCCGCTGAAAAGCAAAAACACTATTTGGGAGTGCACAAAGGAATCGCCATAAGCGTAAAAAAAATGTCATCATTGCACAAATTTGATCAAATTTCATCGCTAAAGATGATCTGGATCCATTCTGTTGCAGTCAAATCTCGTTGAACTCGATACTATTGTCCGTTTTTCAGGAGAAGGCACTTGACTCCTCCCTCGTCACGTGGTATTCGATGATTCTATTTCGCTGTTTTCGCAGGAGGTATATTTGGATCATAGCATTTTGTTGTAAAAGCGGCAGTTTTTTGAGCAATCACGATTGCTTACTGCTTTCGTTTGACTGTTTTTGGCGTCCTATCATTTTATTTTCCCCCCGCCACCCTCCGCACCATCACCGTCGACGGGCTCCTCACGATGCTGCTCCTATAGCGAAAGCCGTCTCCAGGTTGCATCCATGACCTACACACACGCGCATACATACACAACTACACACACACATAGGTACACATACACACACATACACCTACACATACATACAGACACCTACACATACACACACACACAAAAACACACTCATACACACAACTACCCACACACTTATGCCAGCACACAGACACAAACACATATGCCTACATACACATACCCCCTACACACAAACACACATACCCCCCACACACAAACACACATACCCCCACACACAAACACACACGCCTACATACACACACTCGTGATTGCGGAAAACATAATTTGAATTCAAAATGTCAAAATTCAAATTATTTTTTTATTTATTTATTTTTTAATGTAAGAATAACTAAAATGACAACAGGCAAGTGATGTAAAGGACACTAAGACTTTTTTGCCCATTAAAATGCACGCCCAAGTTAAGGCTGTCTGGTTGTCTCCTTTAGAAGCGCGCGGATTGCGTACCGATCACCATCACGTAAAATGGAACTCTGCGTTCGAGGGCGTGTGGCGAAGACTCGACGTTAAATCCCGGTTATCACAAATTTGCCATTTCAACTGCGCTTGCGCGCGGACTTAGCTGATTTCAAAACTCTTGCTAAATTAATTACAAACATTTTAAATTTGGTAATAAATATGAGATGGCAACAGATAAAAATTAGAAATCACAAAGTTTTCTCTGATTTAGTTTTTAGGCCTCGGTAAAGATTGAATTTTGCGTCTTAATAATTAATGGATTTGGTGTCTGATTTGTCTGACCTTTTTCAGGACCAAATTTTTAACCTTAGAAGAACGTACTAGAATTGCAGCATCACTTCTAATACAAAGCCGAACCCTCAATCTAAATAAAAATGTGTAATACTAAGTTGTTTACGCCTAACGTAAAATATCCGCAAAAGATGGATCTCTGTACTAATATTCCAATCATTTTTGAAGTACACAACGTGTTTTACATTTATGTTAAATAAATATTTCCAAACTAGTAAATATTGAAGTGTCATTTTTCTCTTAAGATTATCAGTTCTCTTAAGGTTATCAGTAGTTTCATATAATATATCACGAAGTCGCTGTGAAAATATTCTAATCGCATTCATCAATTTGGTGGGACTCTCGCTCAGCCTAAATATAAACAAGCAACACGAAATCTTAAAACAGAAAGCCCAAAAAACTAAGTCCGCGCGCAAGCGCAGTTGAAATGGCAAATTTGTGATAACCGAGATTTAACGTCAAGGGTGGCGAAGTGCCTTCTCCTGAAAAACGGACAGTACTCCAAGTGGAGGTGACAGTGTGAATGCCCTAATAAAGCCTTTGTTTTTCAGCGGCACACCGCACCCACGGCTAGAGTGGATTTGTCGAGTACAATTTGCCAAGCACATGCGGGGCAAAGTGAAATAGTTTGTTTCACATTGACACACTTATTCATTTAATATGAATCACTTACGTTTTCGATGATTAATTAGTTCATTTACGTTCCTTCGTTTAGTGTAAGTCACTTATATTTATTCATTCATTCACTTATTTTCTTGTTCATTATCCAGCTGTCAAGTAGTACAAAAGTCTCAGTTTCTGCGGAGTGGCCCACTATGTGTTTCTTTTTAAAACTAGCACCGCAAGTAACATCACGAAACTTTCTTCTACATCTTACATATGAATTCTTGACTCTAACGTAAAATCACTAGCTACCAAGTTTTGCTGTCCGCAAAAGCAAAATCAAAAGCGAAAATTGATAATCATTTTAAAAGCGTTGTAATTACATTTTATTTGTTAACCAATAGAAGACGGCAACCGATAGAAATTTTAAATCATTGAGATTTCATGGATCATCTGCAATAGCCCCCCCCCCCCTCCGCCCCCCGCCCCAAATAAAAAGAAAAATTAGTTTTACTATTTCATTTTTTTTATTGACTTTTACATGAAGAAATGTTTTTCAGTTATTTAAAAGAACACAAAAGACACAAATCTTATTTGGATAAGAGCATTTTTGTTTGCTACAGAAGTAATACTGGAGTCAGAGACTAGGGCGGCAGAAGACATTTGAGGCAGTGAGAAGCAAAGGGATGTAAGTGGACATTTTCAAGTTTTGAATAAAACGACTTAAAAGGTAACGTCTCAGGTATAGGCTTTCATTGAATTTTTTTTTCTGAATCATGCTGTACAGCAGCACCCAGAGCTACCACCAGTGCTATCTTTTGCCCAAGACCGAGGTGGAGTTCACCTACCATTTGTACTGGTTATCTCGAAATTTTTAATTTTGCCACTTACATCCCTTCGCTTCTCACTGCCTCATTTGACTCACTGGTTTCGAATTCAAAAGAACGTATTATCGCGATTCGTCTATTAATTCTTCTTTGGTGGAATCATTAATTGACGTTTTCAAAGAAATGTGTCAGGAAGCGAAATAATAGATTTCTTTTTCAACTTACAACAAATGCAAAATGAAATAAATAGGTAACAGAAATTGGCAAAACCATAATATTAATGGAAGCGGCGAGTAGTATTAAAATTTTTACGAACAAATCTGCAACTGCTTTGAAATTCGCAAAGAAGTAGTTTCTGAATTCTTCAACAAAACCTATATGTTATGAAGCAATGATTTTCTTATTTTTTAACCGACTTCAAAAAAGGAGGTTATGATTTCGTCTTGCGGCTTTTCTATGTATGTTTTCGTATTGTTCCAAGACTACTGGACCAATTTGAAAAATTCTTTTTTGTTTAGAAGGGTATACTTCCCAGATGGTCCCATGGTAATTTGGTCTGGATCTGATAAAGGGTCTCGGAGAAATCAAAGAATCTTTGAATTTCACACGTTGTGGATACGTAATCCAGCTTACGTTAGCGGGCAGAATACGTAACAGGTCACGTGGTTTTTCCGTGAACGGTGTATTTTCACAGCAAAGGTTTTGCCTTCGTCTTGAACGATAATTCTCGTGGAACATAGATGATTATTCTAAATTTTATAGTTAAAATATAAATTCATGTATAGAAACTCAAATGGCTTTATTTGCTAACTTTGTCTCTGTATCATAATCATTATGAAAATGACGTTCCTAATTAGAACCGCTCATCTTACAGCATCTCGGTAATTTTATTTGTAGGGTTTTAATATATAGTGTTTAGTATTTAATCAGCTTAACATGTTAAAGATATTTTACGTCCACATTCAAAGTAGAAAAATGCATAGTATTTATGTTCTTAAAAGTAGATTAATTGCCTTTAAAGCATCCTCAAAAAATAAATAAATAAATAAATAAATTAATTAAATTAAATTTAAGTCATGAAAACTTTGTTATGAAAATAGGGAGCGGGAAGGGGGTGCTTTTCAATTTCGTGGGCCCCCTCTAAAAATTATTTCTGTACCCACCCCTGTTCGATTGCAACAATTGAATCGTGGAAGCTCTTGCACGCAGCAATGGTAAGTTAAACTCTTTTAGTGGGACTTATTTTTCATATTGTTGATTTAATTCAGCGCATCGGAGGAACAAAATAATGACCGCCCCCCCCCCCCCCCCCCCGAGACCGATAGGCGACAAAATTGAATCAAAGTCTGTTTCCGTGTAGGATCACTTTTATTTCGAACTAGTGGTACCCTCACGGCTTTGCCCGTAAAGTCTTTTGGTTCGCCTGTATATTGACAAATAATGTATGGTGGATTTTCTCGTCAATTGACTTGTGCCCATGTTGCGGTTCCACGTTATGATAATTTCGTAATTTACTCGTCCATCTTATGATAATTTTGCTCGGGAAAATGTTCTTAAAATTGGAATAGAAAAAGAACCGCATCGAATTTTCGAAAAATCGCTTCGAGGTGCACACCCCCATGCTGCAAACTAACTTTGTGCCAAATTTCATGAAAATTGGCCGAACGGTCTAGGCCATCCAACGGTCACAGACAGACAGACAGAGATCCAGACAGAGATACTTTCAGCTTTATTATTAGTAAAAATTTCATCTGAATCGTGGCATTATTTCTTGAAATATAGTTATCGCAATGAACAAGGGAAAACATTCGATTGCACCACCCTCTTTCGAGCAATTCGCACCGATATCGAATCAGTTTTCATGTTCTCTAAGGTCTACCTGTCTGTGGAATAATTTTTGTTAAAATCCATTCATAATGTCTTGAGATATAGCAGTCACAAGAAAAGACAAAAAAAAAAAACGTTCAATTGCTCAGTCCCCCTTTGTGCGATATTGGCACTATGGTCAAAATGGCCTCGGCACACCTCAAAACGTTCAAATCCGTCGAAATTCAAAGAATTTCAAGAATCCAATACTTTTGTCTATTATTAGATATACAGGGTGTCTCAAAAGGTCGTTTACAAACTTAACATGCTGGTCTGTCATATCATGATGAACAAGATTTACATAGGAACATGTGTTCGCAAACGCAATGCTGGCGCACTCCATGCACACAAAGTCAGACACTAACGGATGCACAACATGTCACATATCTATTATACAAAGACGGTTTTATGCAACATTTTAGTCTTTTAGGAAAGCTTAAAGCAGTTGCTAAAATTTGAGTCCTGCCAGCTCTCATAATCACGTTGCAACGACAACGCAGCGATCAGAGAAATCTTGTCAGAATGGATCGTTATTACGACGGTCGGTACTTCGTTCGTTGCGACGGTGTCTGACAGTTAAAGGCAGCAAATTTCAACAATAGCTATAAGCCTTCCTTGGAAACTAAAATGTTGTGTAAAATCGTCTTTGTGTAATAAATATGCGACATGTTCTGCATCCGTTAGTGCCTGACTTGGTGTGCGTAGTGCGCCAGCATTGGGCATGCGAACGTATGTTGCTATGTAAATCTTGTTCATCATGATATGGCAGACCAGCATGTTAAGTTTGTAAACGACCTTTTGGGACACCCTGTAGAACGTTAAAAGTATTAGTAGGAAAAAAGTAAATATATATATATATATATATATATAATTACGTTAGATAGGGATTATGAGATTAGATTTTGGAGGAATTGAGAAATCTCAAACTGAAGTCAAAGAGTGTGTCCTGATGAGACAAGTAAACTTCATTTAAAAAATAAAAATAAATTAGCAAAAAAAATAATAATAATTTGCTTAACAAAGCACACAAGCAAAGTACTTTTACTAGACCAGCGAATTTTAAACTTTTAGCCGTAAATATATATTTCTTTTTATGTATTAAAATGTAACGAAAAATGTAGTCCAATTGTCCAGCACGTGAAGATAGTCCAGCACCCAAGGGGCCGTTCAGTAATTACGTAAGGGTCCCGAGGGGGAGTTGGAAAAATCTCTACATACCCTTACTTTGGAGGGGAGGGTCAGACCCATTCTTACGTAACATTTTCCAAGTCGATATTTTATATTAGAAATCGCGCGGTCAAGTGGTTTGGTAATGTAAGATATAAGTAGGGTAAAATATAAAAAAAGAATCGCACGGTTGTATGGAATGTCTCATTTTTAATTAGTATCGCATCATATACAAAAATTATTTGTCGAGAAAACATTCCGTCTAGATTCCTTTTAGTAAATATTTCTTTGCACAAAAAGATTTTTAAAAAAAAATTACGAATAGTGAGTTTAATAATGATTCTAGTGATTCGTTATTTTATTATTTTGAAAAACGAAATGGAATCTAACGTAAGATAAGGGGGGGGGATCTGAAAAATCTTACGTACCCTTATATGGGGGAAGGAGGGGTCGAAAATTGCCAAAATCATCCTTACGTAATTAATGAATGGCCCTTAATGGCCGTTACAAACTTGCCGATTTATGTTGGTTTAGTTCCATTCATTTCCAAACTTTACAAAGGTGTACCCGCCATTCATAAATTTAAACATCTGACGCTCGCGCTAAAACATCTGCTGTTACTTTCTTTAACATTTTTATGCCCGGATATATCGTCTGCGGGATTATTATTAGAACAATTGTCGCCTGGCTGAAGTTTTATGCTCCATTCGCACCCAAAGTGAGAAAATTATAATTTTTATAACTGTACAAAAAAATAGATGTGTGTGCCTGAATACACAAGATTGGGAAGATGTAACCGAATTGGGAGACGATCTCCGAGCAGATGTGTGTGCCGATAAGATTAAATCGTTTTTGTCCGAACCTTGCCGAAAATTCGAGTGGGCGCGGATGTTCCACTCATAACAAGTGTGAAGTCGTGAATGAGGCATTACAAGCAGGGGTATATAAATCACCCACAGGTTTTGGACTTCATAAAGTTCTTTCTTATTCCTTGTTCCTGTTTGTAGAGATATTGCAAATTGTTTCGTAGATACTTTTTGAGTTTTTGAAGTTTCGGTGTAGAATAAGTTCTTAACGTTTTCAACATGAGGTTCCTTGTGGTTGTTGCCCTTGTCAGCGCACTCGCTCTTACCCAACTATCTGAAGGTAAGGATGTAATTTCTGTTCTAAATAAATGTTCTTATGTGGAACTGATGCACTCTGGAAAGCAACAATTTCAAAAATGGCGAAAAGTACTCAATTTTGAACACATCGCAGAGTCAAAATGGCTCCAACTACGTGGTACTCAAATTTGAGTACATCGCAGAGTCAAAATGGTTCCAACTACGTGGTACTCAAATTTGAAACATTCAAATGCTCATCAAATACTCAAATCAACATATGCTCATTTTTGAGATATTTTTGCTCACTTTTGAATATGTAATATTTTCAAAATTGAGTATTAACCGAGTTATGTACTCAATTTCGAGTATGAAATAATTTAGCGCACTATTTGAGAACATGGGTACTCATATTTGTAATAAAAGGTTTCAAGAAAATTTGAAAGCATGAATGTATTTATTTTTGAACACTTCATTTTTCTCAGTGTGGAAACCTTGTAGCATTTTCGGTACGATGATCAAAAAAGAAATATAATTAGATTTTTATGAAAGTAGGGTCAGTATTACTACTTTTCTATTGATTCCAGTTGGCAACGTACCCAATTTAGTCTTCTAAAATACACTAAGAACAAATTGAAACTCCTTAGCTGGCAATAACGAGGAAAATACTCACTGAAGATGCTATTAAATCAATTTTGTAAATGCACCAATCTGATGAAAAACAAAAGTAGATTTATTTTTCTGGCATTCACAAATGTAAGACTTTTTTTTTCTTTTTAGTTCAGTGCGCTTGAAATGCCTATCTTATTTTCTATAACGAATCAAGTTTCACTACTACTTAAATGGAAAAACATTTTCATAATATTTATTAATGTTTTGGGAAATTTGATGGTAATAACTTATTTGTTGTTGTTGAAGTTTTTTTTTTTTTGTGTCAGTGAAAACCCAATGTTGTGCCCAAGTGGTTGTTTAAACTTAAACCATTCCTAGATTAAATTATGAATTTCTTATGTATTTTTCTCATATTTTGAGCAGAAACTGAAAATTAAAGAACACATTTCAAAGTGTTTTTAAAGAATCATGCATGTAAGAGTTAAACTTGACTTGTACTTTAAAAAAAGTTAACATAAATGGTCGAATCAATCTGTGGCTTGTAGGCTGCATGTCCTTTTCCAAATGTAATCTGAAATTATTTAAAAAGCTGAAGCATACAAAACATTAAATTATGCTCTGCATTCATAAAAAATACACACAAAAGTGCCATTTACACCAGAATTATTTTTTCTAAAAAAGTAGGAAGATGAAAAACTTTGTTGTTTCCATTTACCCCTGAACTGAACGGAAACACCTAAATTGAACAACAAAAGTTGCTGGAAAAGTGAAATGCATAACCAAATATACAGTAAGTTCCCGCCCTATAGCCAGGGGTAAGGCAGAAACACATGAAATACACGGCCAGCTCAGTCAAATCTAGCCGAGTACTGCAGTTTTCGTGCTTATTAGCACTCATCAGCCTGGCTTAGGAAGTGACTGAGCTGGAGGTGGAAAACCTCTTAAGGAAGCCAAGAGTGCCAAACAAACTGGTACCTAATGTAGAATCAGCACTGACCAGACGAGTGACCGGAGCAATGGTTCGGTTCAACTCGAATATAAATTAACTACCAGTTTGTTTGGCACTCTTGACTTCCTTAATAGGTTTTCCCCCCTCCAGCTCACTCACTTCCTATGCCGGGCTGATGAGTGCTAATGAGCACGAAACTGAGGTCCTCGGATGGATTTGACTGAGCTGGCGGTGTATTTCATGCATAACCAAATGTTTTTGTATCCTTCCAAATGAAACCAGTTCTTTCGTATTGTAGTCCCACTGGACAGGAAAGTGGAAGATTATTAAACTTTTTGGTCAACAACTTTTTTCTGTGTTGTCTTCAAACAATGGTGACGCCTACACAGTTATTTAAAACCATGCAGAACTATCAGATTGTTCCCATGCACCTTATGTTGCCTAGTCATGATTCATTAACAGTTCAGTTTTAAAAATCACGAGTGTAGGTGTGCAATTTGTTTCCATTGGCTCCAGGACCGTATGCAGGGGGGTGGTTTATAGGGTTCAACCCCCCCCCCCGAAAATTTTCATCCAAAAAAATGCTTTCGATTATTTATTTAATTTATTTATTTATATTTTGGTGACAAAAATAATACTGTTGTTATTTTTATTATTTCAATTTTATTTGTGAAATGAAATTAGTATATGACTGAAAAATTGTACAAATTCATTGTGTGTTTATGGTAGTTTATGGTAGTTATTGAGAAATTCATTTATTATGTAACAATATGGCGTTTTGTAAGAACATCCCCTCCTTCCATTTAAATAATCTATTGTAACAAAAATCAATAGAATACACATTAAACCAAATATGATGCACCATATAAATGTTTCAAAAAATGTGTTTGGGAAAAAACCCTTCGAAACGAAAGTCTGGTTACGGCTCTGATTGGCCCCTTGTTTCCAATAAGTCCAACTAACCTTATGCAACGACAGATTCATAAGATAATGTTTTTAATTTTTTTTCAGTAATATATGTAACTTCTTGATTACAGTCAGACCACCGATGAGATGGAAAGGCAAACATCCGGTTTACAGGCGGAAATGGACGCATCCATTAGTTTTCAGGGATGCCAGCTTTTGCACATGTATGTTATCATTAACTTAAGCTAAGTCAAAATTGAAATTAGCGGAGCACGCGCATCATATTTTTAGTTTCAAACAAAAATTAAAGAAATATACATAGAGAGGCCCCGTCTATGGTAAAAAGGAGATGACATTGAAGCCGGAATTATGGGATACAGCGGTGCAATGATAGGCGGGGTTATGATAACGTGATCGCTAAGCGAGAATCGTTTTGACCAATTTCGCAAGGAGACCGACTAAAGTAGCTGGCGGATCGGTTTGCATTTTCATTCATGTTTTAAGGCAATTTTGAAAACGTAATTCCTGAACTTGCATAAATATCTGTGTTTAAATTAACAACCAATCGAGATTCAGCAATGGAATGTTTTGAATCAAAATGTATCTCAAGATATTTAGCAAGAAGCTAAGGATCTTGGGATACAGCGGTGCTACTTCCGGCTTCAATTTCTTAGTATAGCAGGGCCTCTCTGTGTAATTTCTTTACTCTATGATTTTCCCCCACATTCAGATGAACTCGTCTTAACTGGACGTTTGCCAATACCATATCATCCGTAGACAGACTGTAGGTGTTTTGCTTTTTACCTTCTAATTAAAGTAATTGTATAGTATCCATAAACAAAATTGATTTTTATGTGTACTGAATGAATATTTGATGACTAACGTTGCTTTTTTTTTTGCTCTGCAGCTAGAAAACAACAGCGTCAGCAGCCAAAATATCGTAAGTACACTTTCCTTGGCTAAATATTTCGACAGATGGTGACATTCAAAATATATTTTCTTGCACATTGAATACTCTACTACCCTTATAATGACACATTTATTTCGTAGATACTATGCTGCTGTTTTAACAGATCACATTATTTGAACTTCTCTTTTTTCATTCTGCTTTGTTTATTTTAGTTGAAACCCAAATGCACGGCGTCCCCTACTTTTCACCGGCACGAAATTTTCTACCTCTCCCCCCCATTTTTCAGTTTCAACCTTACTTTTGATATACTTAAGGGGGTGGAAATTTTAAATGTCTGCGAAAAGTAGGGTAAAACAAATGCACTCCTCTCCTGATCTTGAATAATGCTCATCATTGTTAAAACAAGAAAATCTCCCGTCAAGGTATGACGGGGGAAAATGGCTTCTACTATTGAACGAAGCCATTGCCTGTTTGGTGACATTTTGATAGTTGAAATTGTAACCCTAACTCCAGTAGATAGCGTTCATTGTTGACCACTTTTTCGTTGCTTCATTCCATAGACTAATAATAAGAGTAGACCGAGCTATGGCAACCCTTTTGCTGTTCATAAACCAAACCATGTGACTGGTGGATATCCTAGCAACAGCGGGCGTTGATCGTAGCAGACGATCAACGCCAGCGAGAAATAAAATAAATAGAACTGATGGAACACGGGAGAATGATCTTTTATGGAGTCCGATTTGTAAATTTGTTATTCTAAGTTGTAAATATTTTGTTAATATAGTGAGTTTTTCGTTTAGATAGTATTGTGCATTTTCTTTAGTCAATTTCAATAACTCTCTAAGCAATAAAAGATGCGAGCGACCAAGAGGAATCAGCAAACGGTAAGATTTTTACCTACAGTTTTAATTTAAGATACCGATTAGTACATTTTTGCGTTAACGCAAAACGTTTACGCCATTTCGTTCACGCCAACGCTGACAGCTCCGAATGAAATAAAAGTTACCGAAAACTGATCAAAAACTATTACTAATGTCAAAATAATGCATAACTAAAAGAAAAACAGTTCAATCTCTGCACCTGGAAGTTTTTTTTAATGAAAACACATTGTCTTAAAATACATGTCGAGTGCCAAACTATAGATAATGCTGCCATCTAGCAACCAGGCTGCTAAAGTCTTCGCCAAGCCCTTCCACTAGTCACATGATACATCTATGAACTAATTTTCTTTATCAGCAAGAATGAGAAAGCTCGGTCTACTCTTATTATTAGTCTATGCTTCATTCTCCTTAAATTACAGTTTAACCAGTAAAACATTTAAGTTACCGGATCCAGTTTAGCCTTGTCACAATAAAGCATTTCCCTGCACGTCAAACACTGCTAAAAAAAATATTATCGAATTATCATGACGTGGCGCGAGTTTCATTGTTGATGACGTCAGGAACAATACTCGATCAGTATAGTATAGAACCGCTATATAGATAGGCCCACGTTATCAGCTTAAGTTCGGCCATTTTGGATCGGATCTTTCATTGTTGCACTGCTAGGGTTACCACAGCAAAGTTTCGGTTTTCGCCAAATTTAACGAAAATAATATTTTATTTAATAAACAATTCATGTGTGTGTCACTAATAATTGCTCACAGTGAACAATCATCAAACGCGATAACTCGCCAGAAAAGGCCACCACTCAAATACGCGCTCTGATCCAAAATGGCTAATCTTAAGCTGATGCGTCGCACAGTGGGGCGAAAACGCCAAAAAGCGCTTAAAAGTGTTTTTAAACCTCTCTCGCTTATTTGTTTACTCAGGCATGTTATAATGGATTTTTCTCGATTTGTTTGGGCTCAAAGTCCAAAGTTCGCAGGTTTACGCAGCTAATTCCTTTTCAGGGTATTTCTACTGACCATTGGTGACTAATTAATATTAATTTCTAAGAGGACATAAGAGGACATTTTTTTGTAGAGCGTTTAAAAAAAAAAAGCTTTGAAATCCCAAGTTTTCGGTTTTGATGAAAACCAACTATCTGTTTGAATATTCGATTATTCTTTATTTTTGTTCTTTTACTATCGTCGGACACGAGAAAAATTAAATATACCTGCCATTAATAAGAAAAAAATATATAGATTGCTTCAAAGCAATTTGTTTAAATCCCCTTCATTCATGGTTCTTCACCTTCTAAAGGCTATCTTTAGCTTTGTAGTGGAAGAAGGGCTCTAAAATTCTAGTTCTGGTTTCCTAAGATATAGGCCTGTGCAAATATATTAATTCGCAATTGGTTGAATATAGAAAAAAAATTACCCTTTTAAGCGGTTTTTGTCGTTTTCGCCCCACTGTGCGTCGGCTCGTATATACGTATAATCGTATATATCGGCTCGGGGCCTTAGATCAGGCCGGCGCATCAGCTTACGTTTAGCCATTTTGGATCGGATTTTTCATTGTTATTAGCTTGGGTTACCGGAGAAAAATTTCGGGTTTTGCCAAATTAGCCAAAAATAATATTTTATTTAATAAACAATTCACGTGCCGCTAATAATTGTTCCCAGTGAAAACTCACCAAACGCGATAACTTGTCAGAAAAGACAACTACTCAAACACGCCTTCCAATCCAAAATGGCTGATCTTATGCTGATGCGCCGGCTCTTATATATAGGGGCCTTAGGTATGTGTATCAGTCTATTATCTACATGAGGATATTCAGCAGATTTTTTAAATGCAATTTCAAAGTATAATACAAATTTATTTTATTTAATATTTACTTATTTTATTTAGAATAAAGTGGCGAATAAATAACTTTTGAAAAGCATTTAACGTACAAACGACACCAATAAACATCAATAAAAACTCTTCAGCTGATCTGCGATTAAGTAACTCATGCGAACTAAGAGTCCAAACTGAAATTTTGATCTGAAATTTTGATAGAACATCTATGTACGAAATTATTTGCATTCAGCTGATTGGCTAATTCACAGTTCTAGAGTTTGAACCCGCCACCTTATGGTGATTTAAGAAATTAGTCACAGAGGTAAAACATTCCTTTCCTCCTTCAGGGATGGAAAACGTAGGCTTGAAACAGTTTAATATGTTAATGGAATTTCAAAAGAATGCAAGCGAGAAAGGAAAAAAAATTACTTCATTTACTAAGCTCAAAATCAGGTTATAATTACAGGTTTTGTTCGTTTTACCTCTTTCAGCGGTCATTATCCGGAGACTGCAGCGCCGCCTATAGTTTATCTTGTATTTTTGACATCTTTGTGCTGTTATAATATTTTCATGATACTGAAAACTGTTTTTCTGTTTTCCCTTTTGGATTGTTTTTCAAAATTTAAAACTTCGTTCATGTGCTTTTTTCGGTAATTTCCCCCCCCCCCTCCCAAAATTCTAGAAGTTTTCTTTGCTTATTTAACAATTTCTCTTCTTTGGCTCCTTTTTCGAATTAAAACAATCGTTTGGCGCAGTAAAGCCTACTCAGGCTCTTGTGCCACAAAACCCAATCAAACCAACCAACCTTTTTTTTAGTTTCCCAAACTGTGGTTCGCGGACCCTTGGGGGTACACGAGTCCATGCCAGGGAGTCCGCGGTGCTGTCCAGCTAAAACGTGAAATATAATTGAGATTGAAGGACGAGTAACGATATTTTAATTCAAAAAGAAAGCACATTCATCTTTACTTATAATAAAGCTGAAAGTCTCTCTGTCCGGATCTCTGTGACGCGCATAGCGCCTAGACCGTTCGGCCGATTTTCATGAAATTTGCCACAAAGTTAGTTTGTAGCGTGGGGGTGTGCACCTCGAAGCGATTTTTCGAAAATTCGATGTGGTTCTTTTTCTATTCCAATTTTAAGAACAAAATTATCATAAGATGGACGAGTGAATTACGAAATTATCATAACGTGGAACCGTAACATGGGCACAAGCCAATTGGCGAGATACGAAATCATCATGACGTGGAACCGTAACATGGGTACAAGCCAATTGGCGAGAAAATTCACCGTGCATTATTTGTAAATATACTGGCGAACCAAAAGACCTTTTAATTTTTCTATTACGGGCAAAAACGTGCGGGTACCACTAGTGAGGAACAAAAAAAGTACTTTCTTAAGTACATTCAGGACGCAGCGCCCCCCCCCCCCACCCCTCTCTTGAAACTCAACACACTAACTACACATTAATTAATTTTATGTGCATGACTTAACACACTTTAACTAGGCTAATGTGTTTTGTTCACTTACTTCCAAAGTTCATTTTTATTAGTAAACTTGTAGAAATTTGATGATATTTCTAATTGAATTTAAAATAGAAGTTTACCCCCATAACTCGAAATAATAGTGTAAGAAATGAAAACCAGACAAGAGCTCTGAAAAAATAAAACTGAGTAAAAATATACTATTTAAAAAAATAGATTTAACTGCGTCATTTTTTTAATGCGCGCGCCGGGGTCGGGGTGGGGGGGGGGAGGGATCCACGAAGTTTAACTTTTCCGGAGGGGGTCCGCGGAGGTCTGAAGTTTGGGAACCTCTGGTTTATTTGATAGTTGAATACAATTTGAAGCTTCAACCTAACAATAATTTCAACTGTTTACACTAAGCCCCCTGTATAGCGGCTCTAGTTTACACTATTTTAGGGTAGCTTTTCTAGTTATAAGCAAAGTTCACAAATTAGGAAACATCAGCTTATAACACTATATGGTTCACGTACGTTTTAATCTGTCTCTCCTGTCATAAAGTTCCAGTTTATTTCCTGGCAAAGTTCTTGTTAATCTCCCGATGGAGAAACACCAGATACCCTCTCCAGTCGAGTTTGAATAATGACGTCATAGTTTCGGAAGCTCCGAATTTAAGCTCACCAGAGCTATTGTACATAGTTGATGAAACTACTTCCACATGGGAATGAAAATGATCTGAGTTTCATACTGTACTACGATAGTATATTCAAGAACATATTTTGCATACTGTCCATTCCAACCAAATGCTGCAATAAAATAAGGTTAGTTAAATTAATTATTTTTAAACTAGGCGGAGATGAATGCTCAAATTCTTCTGCTAATGTTATTAAATCCTTCTTTCGAGCTTAAGGAAAAAAAATCATACTCTTACAAATTCACACAAAAAAATAAAAAAATTTACCTGGTATAACGTTATCCTCTTTGAAAAAAAAAAGAAAGAAAGAAAAAAAAAAAGCTTGGAACAGCATATTTGTTTTTAATGTAAATGCGAAGTTTTTAGAGGAAAATAATGAAAACTAACATCCTTTTGAGAAGCTTGAGAATAGCATTACGGGAGAAAACAATTTCTGTTGCTGAAAGCAATCTAAGACACATCGAATGCGTCAATAAATACTCACAAACAAACCGCCTATGTTTACCGACAGACACACGTGAAACGCAATGTTTTACCTTTTTCTTTAATTTTGTAAATCACCGCAAGGTAGGTATTCCAGCGCCGGAGTTGCGAATTAGAAACAAATAATAATACTAATAACAATTTTATTAAAACGGTACACACCATAAACATTCATCACAATAATTCAGTATTACACCTCAAAAACAGAATGAAAACCTTCAAAAACTCATAATACATTCTCTGCCTCCCTATTTATAGAAACTATACCTGCTCTAAAAAACTAACTAAAACTGCTATTCGCAACTCCAATAAGCTATAGGGGGCGCTGCAGCCACTATCTAATGGCGGATGAAAAAGGTAAAACAAACAAATGCCGTAACTTATAACTTTGACGCTTAGTGATTGACAGTAATTTTTCATTGTGTTTGTGGGCAGCTTTCTTTTCTATTCTTCTGAAATTACATTACATCACAAACTGTCTGAAGCCTGTAATTTACAAGAAAACACGTGGAATGGAATGCTTTACCTTTTTCGGTAGTATTGTCAATCACCACAAGGTAGCGTATTTGAGCTCTGTAGTTGCGAATTGATGGGAAATGCTTTTCAAGTGGGTGGATAAATTTAGATTGCGAAAATTGAATGCTCCTTTAAATAAATTGTATATTGCATAAGAAAATGTATAGACTTCAAGCTATTTAAAAATTGCGATTGTACGAAATTAAATTAAAATTAATTCTCTTCATACGTTTCCATTCAAAATTGGAGTTCATATACTATGCTTACGTTCGACGAGCACGACCGGTAGCACCCGGTTAGTTAATCACGTGAAGGCTAATGATCACGTGCTCCAATCCACCAATCAACAGCTTAAAATGGTAACCGGTGAGGTAACCGATAGATGATAGAACGCTACGGTTTGTAACCGGTTAATTACCGGTCGATCGGTGAGGTTCGTCCAGGGAGATTAAAGGGAAGGAGATAAATCTTTACTATGCAGAAGTGGCAACGTTTGTTCACTTTTCCCAGAGGGCGCTGTATGTGCACCGCTCCCGTCAATCGCAGCAGATCAATGTAAATGATGCTAAATTTCTCATTGTTTTAGAGGCAGCTATTAAAGCAAAATAAAGAAAAAACTGCTGGAAATTGGTTCTAATAAGGGGCCAATATAGTGGACGATGTACGGCTTTCGTCTACAGGAAGTTAGCGCAGTATTTTGATGGAAAAATTTATTTTATTTTTCATCACCAACTTGCCGAATTCGTCTGCTATTAATATTGCGCTGTGCGATGTTTTATTTTTTACGAGTTGGAATCTTTCTATTCCTGAAAATAATTGACGAAATGAGAATGTAGTAGAATTAATTACGTAAATACTTTTTTTAATTAGTTGTAAATTTCGTGACATGCTTCGAGAACTAATTAAAGCGAAACAATTTTTTGCTTTCACGACCTTCAAAAGATAAAAATAAATGTTAATGTTCTATTCACTTAACTTCAAGCTGATATTGATTGTAATAATTTTATTCACGTGTTTACTCACTGCTTAAACAGAATTGTTATCATTATTTTTTTTATTATTGCATTTTTTTCTACAACCAAATCGAAAAAAAATCGGGAAACTTTTTTCATTTAAAAAATACACATGATTATTTTCAACAGAAAACCCCACAAACTATCTCAAAAAAGCGTTCCAAGGTATAATATTTTTGAATGAATAAGGTTTGTCGATTTTTTTTCCATTTGGTTGTCGAAAAAAATGCAATCTGTTTAAGCAGTGAGTAAACACGTGAATAAAATTATTATAATCAATATCAGCTTGAAGTTAAGTGAATGGAACAATAACATTTATTTTTATCTGTTGAAGGTCGTGAAAGCAAAAAATTATTTCGCTTTAATTAGTTCTCGAAACATGTCACAAAATTTACAACTAATTAAAAAAAAGATTTACGTAATTACTACTACATTCTCATTTCGTCAATTATTTACAGGAATAGAAACATTCCAACTCGTAAAAAATACAACATCGCACAGCGCAATATTAATAGCAGACGAATTCGGCAAGTTGGTGATGAAAAATAAAATAAATTTTTCCATCAAAATACTGCGCTAACTTCCTGTGGACGAAAGCCGTACATCGTCCACTATATTGTCCCCTTATTACAACCAATTTCCAGTAGTTTTTTTTTTTTCTTTTTTTGCTTTAATAGCTGCCTCCAAAAAAATGAAAAATTTAGCATCATTTACATTAATCTGCTGCGATTGTCGGGAGCGGTGCACATACAGCGCCCTCTGGAAATAGTGAACAAACGTTGCCACTTTTACACTCGCAATCCCGTAGGACATTTCTCTCCTTCTTCCGACTCCGTGGGTTCGTCGAACGCAACCTATGTGTACACATTTTTTATTTTAATTAAATTGACCTTACATTAACTTTGTACCTTAATATATGTCGAATTATCAAAGTCTGCTTGAAATTATTGAACTCAAATGATTAAGTCATCTGCATACTTAAAAAAAAAAGGATGACAAATGCAACAATACTTGAATTATTCGAGTTTTAGTTTGTTTGTTTTTTAATTGAGCCGAAAGAGCGATGTAGTGGTTAGACGCTGGTCTCTTACGCCCGAAGGCGCAGGTTCAAACCTGGCTCCAGTCGGTAGATTTTCAAGATGCAGAAAATCGGCCGTGGTTATGTCATATGATTATGCGGATGTGAAAGGTCCCTCGAGTACTCGTTTGGCTTGAAGTGCTCTTGGCAAAATTAAACTCCAAATGCAGTTTCGCACCGAATACAGTCCAAGTGCCTCCATCTGATGGGGGAACTCGGCCTCAAAATGCTCTTGGTTGCCGATTAGGGTGCTACATGGAAAAAAATGGATGCTGAATCGGGGGGCTCTGCAAAAGGTAGAGCCTCTAACGCAGTCCCGTTAGAAAAAAAAGTTTCTTTATTGCTCACCAGTATTTGAATTTTCGAAAGTGTCAAAACATGAAAACATTTTGTTTATGACATTATAAGTGGTTATATTTTCCTTGTATTTTGAAGTTAATTTATTGTTTCTATTCGGAGTTATAATCAGTCATTTTTGAACTTATTATAAAACTAGCAGTACCCGCACGGCGATGCCTGTGCTAAAAATTTAAAGAAAATCCGTTGAATTAAGGAAAAACAAACTACATCAAAATTACACTTGTAGTAGCTTTCAAGTGTAAAAAACTCCATAATTCATTGCCAAATTCTCCAAGCGACTTTCTAATTAAAAAGAAAATCAATTAACATACGCACAATGAATTTAAAATAAAGTAAAAACAGTAAAATATTCATAAGCAACAAAGGCAACGTCCTCCAAAATGTTTAAAAAGAAAGTAATTGAAAAATTGTCTGGAAAATGGTCCTAGTGTTACAGTTAAAAATTGTCTGGAAAGCGGACCTAGTGCTATAGCAATTTCTCAAAAGAGAAGACTTGAACATTAGCTCAATTAGAGTCGCTTATATCTCCTGTTCTAATTAATTGAGAAAAATGGAACAAACATCATCTTGTTCGGGAAGGAAAACCCTTTCCAATGATATATAATGTTTGGGGGTGGGGGGGATTTTTTACCCCCTAATTAGCCGAAATTTAGCTCAATTAGTCAATTAGAAAAAAACTAATTCGAAATTTAGAATTTTGGCTTCGAGGTGCATGGGCCCGGGGTACGTTCGAATTTTTGTGCCAAGTTTCAGGGCTGTAGGTGCTATGCGGTCTTCTGGCCATCGGGTACAAACAAAGAAACACCGTCACCTTTATATATATATATATATATATATGTGTGTGTGTATGTATATATATATATATATATATATGTGTATGTATATATATATATATGTGTATGTATATATATATATATATATATGTATGTATATGTATATATATATATATGTATGTATATGTATATATATATATGTATATATATATATATATGTATATATATATATATATATATATATATATATATATATATATATATATATATATATATATATATATATATATATATATATATATGATTTTATGACAGTTAGCGATTGTTTTTTAGACTGCAATTAAGTTTCGTGTGTTTCATTATAGGTAAAGAGTATGATGATGACGATTATGCTGATGAGGATGGCGGTAAGTTAAACTCTTGATATTCATACAGTATTTTTACGGCGTGTTTTAGCTACATGGCAATTTACTTTACTTAAGTTAACTCAACAATTGATAATGTTTCAAGCCAAAAAAATTATTTCGCTTCCCTTGAGTAATTAGTAAAAAAATTTAGTAATAGTAGTTAAATTGATTGAATATTTTTCTTAGTTGATTAGATTTTTTTTTTATACTTCAGCTATATTTTACGAATAATTTGGAAAGGAAATTATTTTTCTTTTTTCATATGCTGTTTTTTTTTTTTTTTTCCGTTTCTGCTTTCACTATTTATGAGTTTTTTGAAAATAGTTAGTAATTATTTTAATTTTCTTCATCACCTTTTCCCCAGCACAATAAATAAAAAAAAATAAGTTAAGTTTACTGACCAAATTAGCGAGAATAAAATACGGAGTTGCAACTTTTAAACGGTTTTCGTAATGAAATTTCGTTGTTTGATTTATAAAATGTATTGAAAATATTTTCATTCAAAAAAAAAAAAAAAAAGAATTTGAACAAAATCAGAATTAGAGTGATCGAACGTGTTAGGTTTTTTGAAATATTGTTTGTCTTTGCTAATAATAAAGCTGAAAGTCTCTGTGTCTGGATCTCTCTCTGTCCGGATTTCTGTCTGTCAGAATCTCTGTGACGCGCATAGCGCCTAGACCGTTCGGCCGATTTTCATGAAATTTGGCACAGAATTATTTTGTAGCATGTGGGTGTGCACCTCGAAGCGATTTTCGAAATTTCGATTTTGTTCTTTTTTTATTCCAATTTTAAGAACGTTTTCCCGGGCAAAATTATCATAAGATGGACGAGTCAATGACCAAGTTATCATAACGTGGAACCGTAACATGGGCAAGCCAATTGGCGAAAAATTCTTCATCCATTATTTGTAAATATACATGCGGACCAAAAGATCTTTTAATTTTCTACTACGGGCAAAGCCGTGCGGGTGCCACTAGTTATATCATAAAACGATAAAAATTAGCATTGACAATGATTAAGTAATAAACGTATCCCTAGTATGAAGCGGATTTTTAAATCAAATTGTTCAATTTACAGCTAAAAGAACTAACGATTTAAGGTCACCATTAATTGAACAAAAGCCGAATTTACTAGTAGCGGATTGTAAAACAATTCTTAAGGGGTTACAATACATCAAATATGATGAAACGATCAAAAAAAATTTTATTGCTTATTTCAAAACTAAAAACTATTCTGAACATAGGGAAAAAGTTTCATTGCTTTAGTTCAAATATTTAAAAAGTTATGAGTGGTTTCAGGCCATGCTCGCTATGTGTTCTTATGCAAAAGAAAAACTTTAAACTGCTTTTTCTCGATGATGGTATTTTTGTGTTTTCTTGTCATTAGAATCCCTAAGGATGTTTTTCTATTAAAGATACAGCTTTAAAGTAATACTTTTTGGAATTGGGATAACATATTTGACAAAACTGTGCATTGGATAAGCATTTTATAAATGACTCAAATGTTTAGAGCATGTTAAACCTTTAAAAACCAATTTTTGAAAGAAAAAAAAAACCTTTGATTTTTTACATAATTCATCACAGAAAATTTTCCAATAAACTCATAAGCAATTGAATGCACAGATTTTTAGAGATGATTCTAGTGATCGTTTAGCAAAAAACATTTTTTAAATTAGTGCAAAAATAAAAAAGCCTTAAGGATTTCAAAAAAATGAATTTTTTTTCAATTTTTTGAATTTTTAAAAAAAGTAGGCAATATTTTTAAATTTTGAAAATAAATTATTGATTAAGAAATAAGTATGCATCTTATGGTTTAAAAGAAATATAAAATTTGCTTAAATTGAAAAAAAAGTTTGAAAGGTACTATGACCCCTTATTGACGAGGGGAAAAAATCTTTTGAGAAAGTAATCATCTTCTTTACTAATAATAAAGCTGAAAGTCTCTCTGTCCGGAGGATGTCTGGATGTCTGTAGGATGTGTGTAGGATGTCTGTAGGATGTCTGTGACGCGCATAGCGCCTAAACCGTTCGGCCGATTTTCATGAAATTTGGCACTAAGTTAGTATGTAACATGGGGGTGTGCACCTCGAAGCGATGTTTCGAAAATTCGATGTGGTTCTTTTTTTATTCCAATTTTAAGAAAAAAAACTATCATAAATTACGAAATCATCATAACGTGGAACCGTAACATGGGCACAAGCCAATTGGCGAGATACGAAATGATCATAGCGTGGAACTGTAACGTCGGTACAAGCCAATTGGCGAGAAAATTCACCATACATTATTTGTAAATATACAAGCGAACCAAAAGACCTTTAATTTTTCTATTACGGGCGAAGCCGTGCGGGTGTCACTAGTTACTAATAATAAAGCTGAAAGTCTCTCTGTCCGGAGGATGTCTGGATGTCTGTAGGATGTCTGTGACGCGCATAGCGCCTAAACCGTTCGGCCGATTTTCATGAAATTTGGCACAAAGTTAGTTTGTAGCATGGGGGTGTGCACCTCGAAGCGATTTTTCGAAAATTCGATGTGGTTCTTTTTCTATTCCAATTTTAAGAAAAAAAAATATCATTAGCTGGACGAGTAAATTACGAAATTATCATAACGTGGAACCGTAACATGGGCACAAACCAATTGGCGAGATACGAAATTATCATAACGTGGAACTGTAACGTCGGTAGAAGCCAATTGGCGAGAAAATTCACCATACATTATTTGTAAATATACAAGCGAACCAAAAGACCTTTAATTTTTCTATTACGGGCGAAGCCGTGCGGGTGCCACTAGTTACTAATAATAAAGCTGAAAGTCTCTCTGTCTGTAGGATGTCTGTAGGATGTCTCTCTGGATGTCTGTGACGGCATAGCGCCTAGACCGTTCGGCCGATTTTCATGAAATTTGGCACAAAGTTAGTATGTAGCATGGGGGTGTGCACCTCGAAGCGATTTTTCGAAAATTCGATGCGGTTCTTTTTCTATTCCAATTTTAAGAAAAAAAAATATCATTAGCTGGACGAGTAAATTACGAAATTATCATAACGTGGAACCGTAACATGGGCACAAACCAATTGGCGAGATACGAAATTATCATAACGTGGAACTGTAACGTCGGTAGAAGCCAATTGGCGAGAAAATTCACCATACATTATTTGTAAATATACAAGCGAACCAAAAGACCTTTAATTTTTCTATTACGGGCGAAGCCGTGCGGGTGCCACTAGTTACTAATAATAAAGCTGAAAGTCTCTCTGTCTGTAGGATGTCTGTAGGATGTCTCTCTGGATGTCTGTGACGGCATAGCGCCTAGACCGTTCGGCCGATTTTCATGAAATTTGGCACAAAGTTAGTATGTAGCATGGGGGTGTGCACCTCGAAGCGATTTTTCGAAAATTCGATGCGGTTCTTTTTCTATTCCAATTTTAAGAAAAAAAATATCATAGGATGGACGAGTAAATTACGAAATTATCATAACGTGGAACCGTAACATGGGCACAAGCAAATTGGCGAGATACGAAATTATCATAACGTGGAACCGTAACGTGGGCACAAGCCAATTGGCGAGAAAATTCACCATACATCATTTTAAATATACAGGCGAACCAAAAGGCCTCTTAATTTGCTATTATGGGCAAAGCCGTGCGGGTATCACTAGTTGTTAAATAATATACCTTTCATCTTACAAAATTCAGTCAACGCCTAAATGGATAGGAACAAATTTTGTAATCTATTTCCTGCTATGATTAATTAAGTTATTATGAAAAAAATATTCTTGTTAAATTCCTATGAATCACATAGGATGTAAGCAACATGTTTAGCACGTTGTTGAACAATTTATTTGTTTATCTTGTTCAGGTGATTCCTAT
Organism: Uloborus diversus; assembly: GCF_026930045.1. Classification (NCBI taxonomy): domain Eukaryota; kingdom Metazoa; phylum Arthropoda; class Arachnida; order Araneae; family Uloboridae; genus Uloborus; species Uloborus diversus. Next base: position 261,649,919 of record NC_072731.1, read on the forward strand.
GATGATGATGAAGGAGGAGATGATGATGGTGGTGCTGGTGGTTTTCTTGGAGGCAGTAAGCTCGCTTATGTTTATTTTATTTTGTTTGTTTATTTATTTTACTAGCTGTACCCGACGCGCGTTGATACGCCAACAAAAAAATACATCATTATACTGATTTTCATGACAATCGGTTGAACGGGGCAGAAGTTGCTACTCTGCAGTGCCACCTGGTGGCGAGTGGCTTCAATGAGCATATTATGCACCTTCTCCGTGGAAAAATACATATATATAGCAATTTTCATAATAATCGGTCCAGGTATCGAGTGAAGCCGTGACTCTACTCAAATTTTGTACTCACGCAGTTTGCAAGATCAATCCATCGCTAAAAATATCAAATAGAAAAAGTTTTAAATCCCCCCGTTGCATGAAAAGCCATAAAACAATAAAGAAAGAATTTATTTGTTCATACTCAAGAAAAATGGCAACAGCTAACTTCTTATCAATGAGATCTTTCACGCGAATTAATAATTAACGAATTTTAATATCACGCGAATTAAATTGGATAAATACGATTTTATTCGCATTTATCCAATGGATTGTGACTTAAATTGGAATAAAAAAGGAACTATCGATCGGATTTTTTTCGAACTGGTCTATAAACATTCCCAGTACCAAAAATAACAAGCGGTGAAAGTTTCAGCCAAATCTGCCGGGTAGTTTTAGAGTTCATGGATGACATACAGACAAACATTCATTTTTATATATATATAGATTATTTGGACAGAAATAATTAATAAAAAGTCGCGTCACATTAGTGATAAAATGGATTTCCTCCTATTGGAAACAAATGACTTCATACACAGCAGGCAAATATCAATTAACTCGTTACGGCATCCACAGATTGCAGTTTCATCCCCGTTAGGAATCATCAGTGTGTAACAGAGCTGGAGTTATTAAACCTCTCGTAGAAACTGAGTTTACCTTCACACTGGTACCTAGATTTGAACTAATCACCCCAGAGAGAGGTCTGCAAACACGGTACGACTCTAAGTAAAGTGGAGGGGAAAAGCTTGGGTGAACGGTTTCATGGTTAGCCACATTTTACTATTGTAAAGTAACTTTAGTATTTGCTGTCATGTTTGGACACAATTGTATAGAAACTAATTAATTGGCTTTACCCTAAATTGTTTTGTGGTTCTATTGAAATTTTGAATAAAACAAATCATTAAAGAAGATTAAAAGTTCCTTCAAAATGAAAAATAATCCACTAAAAAAGTATTTTTAAAGTTTTAGAACCATTAAAATGTAAATTAAAACGCCTAATACATTAAACTCTTTAACTAAACAAGCCGATAAATATAACTGTAAGAGTTCTATCTTTACTAATAATAAAGCTGAAAGTCTCTCTGTCCGGAGGATGTCTGTAGGATGTCTGGATGTCTGGATCTCTGTGACGCGCATAGCACCTAGACCGTTCGGCCGATTTTCATGAAATTTGGCACAAAGTTAGTTTGTAGCATGGGGGTGTGCACCTCGAAGCGATTTTTCGAAAATTCGATGTGGTTCTTTTTTTATTCCAATTTTAAGAACAAAATTATCATAAGATGAACGAGTAAATTACGAAATTATCATAACGTGGAACCGTAGCATGGGCACAAGCCAATTGGCGAGAAAATTCACCATACGTTATTTGTAAATATACAGGCGAACCAAAAGACCTTTTAATTTTCTATTACGGGCAAAGCCATGTGGGTACCACTGGTTAAGTTATAAAATAATCAACCAACTGAGTGAAGCAACAATAAAGGCTCCGACAAAATGTAAATTAATCTGCTAAATAAATATATTAAGTCATTACAAAGCATTAAAAGTTCGATTAAAATGTTGAATTAAAGTAAGATGTCTAAGAATGGTGGCGATGATAGTCGGCATTTTTTCAGTTTTTGTCAATTTAAAAGGAACACATGTCGCCAATCGTGAATGTACCGTAACTTGACTCTTACCACGGAAATCGAAGCATACATTTTGGAAGTTTTTCTCTCTAAATTAAATCTAATCTAAATTAAATCTTCTCTCTTAATCTCTTTTTTTTATATTTCAGGTAACCAGCTATTCAAAATGCCAATGGATGCAGGTAATGATTTTCTTTCTAGATTTTTATATTTACTGTTTCACTGAACGCCAATAAGATAAACGGAAAGCATAAAAGTTTTTTTTTTTTTCAACCAAAGGTCAAAAGAATAAAAGCGAAATTTAAATGTGCCCCACATTTCAACCCCCCCCCCCAAAAAAAAAAAAATTAAAAATTTAAAAAAAAATAAATTTCATTCAGACATGCTACTACAACAGTATTACAGCTACTAATTTGAATGATCACAACTTTTGATCTATGTTTTTTAATTTTTTTACTTCCTTTTACAAAAAAGGAAGTAGTGTATTCGTGAAAAAATTTTCACTCAACAGTCGGCCTTAATTTCCATTTTGCTCACCCCCGAATGAATATTGAGATATTTTTTCGACCCGACCACACGTGGATATATGCCTAGGAACGTGCAGACACCCGAAATATTGATTTTGACGATCCCCGAGTTAATTACAACGAAATTTCTCGTGACGTCCGCATGTACGTATGTATGTGCGTATGTGTGTATGCACGTATGTATCTTGCATAACTCAAAAACGGTATGTCCTAGAAAAGTGAAATTTGGTACGTAGACTCCTAGTGGGGTCTAGTTGTGCACCTTCCCTTTTGGTTACATTCGGATGTTCCCAAAGGGGACTTTTCCACCTTTTTGAGGGGAAATCATTGTTAATTTCAATGCTAACTCAAGTGGTGTTGTAATTTGTCAAACACTTGGCGATATATCGCCAAGCTTTTGGCCGCCAAGTTTTGTCACCAACTTGGCACAAAAATTTGACGATTTTTTTTTTTTTTATGTCTGGTTTTAATTCGGCCAAAGTTGGTGATAATTAAAGAGTTAACCCCTGAATCACATTAAAAATACCAATAATAGGGAAATAAATCTGTGAAAAACGTTTTTTTTTTTTTTATTCAGTTCGCAAGAAACTAGGGATGAAAATATTTAGGGTTTCCTTGTTCACTCCAAGGCGCTATTATCATTAAATTGGCGTAAAAAAGGAAGTCATGTGATGCACAAATCACCACGTTTTAAATCAACATTCATTGTTTTAAATTAAAAATTGCTCACTGAAAATCAAAGACCATTTTAACGCCTCTACAATCCTATTTCACTCATTTATAATCGGAAATACGCCTTAAAAATTTCGCCAAGCTTACTTCTACGTTTAGCATTTTTAATAAAAATTTAGAATCGTGGAAAAGGGGGGGGGAGAAAGCAACTGGAATATTTAAAATATTGTATTTGAATGTTCTGTTCGTTTTTAAATGTAAAACGTCAAAATTGTTAAAAACCAAAGTCATAGACAACATCTCTTCTTTAACTGCCGCGTTTCATTTTATTCTTTGAAAATATTATTTTTTATGGAATTCATCACTATCTGTTCGCTGTTTTCGTATATTAAACTTCTCTAAAATGAATTTATCTCCACTAAAAATATCAAGGAGTACATTTACGCCTTAAAAATGCACTAACTCTCTGCAAAAACTATCAAATTTGAAACAGGCTAGAGGTTTTCAAACAACAATATTCAGGAATTGTATCAAAAACCTTTCCTTAATTGCAATACGTAATCTTTATTTTTTTTTCTTTTTGCAGGGAAGCAACTGTCAGAAAAGGGTAAAAATTTTACAATATATTATTAAATCATAGAATAAGGTCAATAATGTTAACCGAATGACTTGTAAATTTCATTGAGATGTAAACATTCGTGTAACTTTGTGAATTACATTTTGAGATTATTACATTTTAAGAGAAAAAAGTGTTTTTATTTGTTGTCATTATTGGCCTAAATATGAATTTCTAAAAAGAAGTTTTTGTTTTTCTTTCTTTCTTAAATCTATTAAAATAGTAGAGAGTATATCTTAAATATTATTAACGTTTCAAGTTATAAAATTGAAATTATGGAAAATTTTCTGACTAAATTTTTAAAAAAATATGGTTTTTACAATGGTTTTCACAAAAAAGTTCTGGATAGGGACACCCTGATTACCTAGCGGTATGAAATATACTTAAAAAATTTCATAAAAATCGGTCGAGCCGTTGCGGATGAGTTCAAACATATATATATATATATACATATATATATCACTCTCTTCTCTAATGGTTCCCCCAATAATATTATACAGTTAATTTTGTGAAAAAAAAAATAATTTTTTGTGCAATAAGTATTAAATATTTTTTGTTGTACATGCAACTTATATTATACAACAACTTGCATTATCAAAGATAGGCAGTATTTCAACATATAAGGAAGGGGTGGGGGAGACGGAAATGGCAGCAGAATTTAAGTATGATAAATCTCTAATTTCATCACTTTTTGCTGAAAATTTCAATTAAAACTTGCTGAAGAGTTGAAAAAATCCAATTTTTCAATTTATCCGAAATAAAAATAAACAGCTTCGAAAAAAAATGTTTTTTTTTCCGAAATTTTCCCGTTTTTTCCCGATTGTTTTCATCTTTAGTAAAAACGAAATTTCAAGTAGGATAATGTACAAAAGACAAACAAACAAAACCGCTCTTTATATAACTTTTCCTAGACGCATATGTGCGTCGAGAGGTCAAAAAAGCAAGGGGGTGTATGAAATTGGTGGCCGTTTAAATATTTCAAACGTATATCAAACACAGAGAAAGATAATGAGTTTCATTTTCTTTGTATAAGAGAAAGTCACTACTAGGTTAAAGTATTGACAATATGAACCTAATCCTGTGTATAGTATTCATTCCATGATTTGGGGTGGAAAAGAGGGGTTTCTGAGAGGTTTCCCCCGGAAAATTTTCGAAATTTTAGTCTTAAAAATTCCTTTTTACTTTATAATTTTTAAAAATTACAATTCCTCTTTGGGTGTAACCCCCAGATGCATAAAACCCCAGACGGACCGCCCCCCACCCCCGCCCCCTCTAGCGGCACTACTAAATGCATCAATTAAAATGTTTCAATTCTGCTATGTGCCAAAGAGTGCAGTTTATATCAATGTTATTAACTTTTGAAAATGAAATTCTACTAAGTGGTTTTTTTACCGGTCGGTATACCCTACTTTATCATCTAAAATGTTTGTGTTGAATATTGTAAATCGGAGATTTTCATATTGAATTTTCGAAACGAAAGATTTATTTCAATGTTTGTTATTTGTTTCAGGCAAGAAATTTGCCAAAAAGGGTATGGATGCAGGTAAATGAATTATTAAAATATGTTTCTCAGTTTTTGTAAAGTATTTTCCTAAAGACATATCTGCTAGAAAATATTTTAACAATAATTCAAATACAAGCTTGCTTAAATATATGTTATTTGTTTTAGTGCTTAGCAGTTGCATGGTTAATATTTTGAACTAAAATCATGAGATTTAATTCTATAATTAGAAGTATTTTGAAACTTTTCTTTCTTTTAGGCAAACAAATTGGTGGAATGGGAAAGAATGTAGGTAAGTAATTAACATTTATCATTTTTAATTAATTAAAGAATGATAATAGTAAACAACGTACATCAAGCAGAAATTAGCAAACAGAGTGCAAAATATATACGTTCTTGTTATTTTGTTACACACAAAAGTATTCATTCATTTCATAATGGATAAATAATTTAATTATTAAGAACATTTTTTTAACATTTATAAACAATTTATGCATCGCAAGATTTTTTTCAATTTAAATATGTTAATAATGTTTCTAAATTACGTTACTAAGTTTGGCTTCACAAATGATTTTTGAATTGATTTTTATCATTAATACTGCAGTACTGTTAGTGTTATATGCACTTCTTTTCTAAGGGTTTTCAATCCCCTAAGAGTGATGGAGCACCCCCAAAAACGAGTGCCCTCTAAAAATAGAAAGATACCCCTAAAGTTGGATGGTGGACAATCTCTACAATTGCTAATTTAGATGATACTGGCTGCGTTGCCTGGCTTGGCCCGGTCTACTTTGAAAATAAAAATTGTGTCAAGTGACGTATGTTCAGCAATCAGGCTTAAATAAAAGAAAAAAAAACATCATGCAAAATTTCCCCTCTAAACAATGATGACAGATATTAAAATACTTTTAAGAAATTTAAATGAGAAAAATGGATTTAAAAAGCGTAACCATAGAAACACAAAGTAAAATAAGTTTAAGAATTGAAAATGAGAAAGATGGAAATAAACCATGGATTCTAAAAGCGTTACCGTGGAAACGGAAAATAAAATGGTTAAAAGCTTGTATAAAGTACAGATTTTTGAACTTCATTAATTCGCTTGTAACTTTTTTTCTAATGGAGGTGGAGGGTTAAACTTTCGACCATGGGTCGAGTTAAATCTGGAGTAAAAAAAGTCGCTCTTTTCAGTTTTGTGAAAGAGAAAACTGCGGGACAATCCCTTCACTTTTTATTGATAGATTTCATGAGGAAAGTAGTGCCTGAATTCCAGCTAAGCCTAAACAAATTCGAGCTAAAATGCAAATATCTCCCGTCGTAATTAAGTAAGATCATTGAAATAAATTGCGTAGAACGCGGAAAGTTCTACTCTTTCCAACGATATATAATATTAATATGTGCAAGTAATTTTTCTTCCCCATAATCGGGAATTTATGAGAAAATAGGGCCTAAATTGGAATAAAAAAAAGAACTATTCATCGAATTTTTTACGAAATGATCTGCAAACCTTTTCAGGACTTAAAGGAACAAACTGTGAAAATTTCATCGAAATCGGCCGGGTAGTTCTCGAGTTTTGCGAGTTCGAACACACAGACTCTTTTTGGAGACTTCATCTCATACTATGTAGAGATGCACTTCTTTCGAAGGGTTTTCATTCCCCCAAAAATGATGGAGCACCCCCAAAAACAAGTGCCCCCTAAAAATAGAAAGATACCCCTGAAATTGGACGATGGACAATCTCTACAATTGCTAATTTAGATGGTATGTGGTGCATGGCATCTAAAAGATTTAAATGATGCAATTGAGAAATGAGCGTGATTGAGTATTAACCAATCTATTCTCTCCAAATATCTTTGGCGAGAATAGATTGGTCCACAGCACATTCTCCAACGCAGTGGTTCATCTGCAATTTGAGTTTAAGGAGGGCCCGTTTTAGAAAATTCACAATGTGTCATTTTTTCTCTGTTTATGTTTTGACAACACATTTTTCTTAACAAAATCTGTGAAGGTTCGCTGCTGATAACGTTTCACTTTTTAAGATGTTACACTTTTTTTAAATGTTTCAATATTATAACTTGATTTATTTGCAGGAAAGCAATTTTCTGGAATGGCGCAGAATGCAGGTAAGACACTATTTTGTAATAAAGTAAAACCTTTAAATGCAGGAATAATAATTGTTTTCTGTTTAATTTCTTCACTTGTGATACATTAATTCGAAATTTTCTGTGAAACTTTTTTTTTTTTTTTGGTTTGAAAAAAGTAAAACAAAACAAAAATGTTTATTACACAAGGATGTAATAAATAAATCCATAAGCATTAGTAAAGCAGAGGACAAGATTATTTTTTGAAAGAAAAAAGATAAATAAACAAGTGAAAAACTCAGCACTTGTAAATGCCCAAATCTCATTGAATCCATTTCATTGACCTGTTGTTAATTTTTTTTCACATTTCTTATTATTGTTAGTTTTTTAGTGTTCGCATTTAATAAATATTAACACCAATCTAAAAGAAATAAAATATATGTATCGATTATCTTTTTTTTGATAACATTTACAACAAAAAATGAACATGATCAACAATTACTCCAAAAATCAATAAGTGACTAACCTTCCTCAAATAATTCTGGAATCTTCCTGTAAAGTTCTGAAATATTCTGAATAAAACCAGTTACGTTTCAGAAAAAAAAACCAGGAATTTCCTAAGATAACTGAAATATGTTAGTAAAAATAGTTTGATGCTTTCCTAATTTACCAGGAAGGTTCCTAGAGCATTTTAGCACGTATGAACGAAGCTAAGGCAGAATTTTAAGCAAATACCGAGTGGCTCATTTGCCTGCATTTCTTAAAAAACTACAGTATCCATAGACTGCATTTCGCCCTCGTTTGGGACTCAGTCAATTTGGAAGGTCCGTAACCATGCTGAGGGTAAAACGTCGAATAAAGAAGACTAGCTACGTCGCCCGGCTTTGTACGGTCCACCTCGAAAATAAAAGTTATGTCAAGTGACGCGTGTTCAACGCTCAAGCATGAACCAAAAAAAAAAAAAAAAACAGTAAAATTTTGCTGCAGATAGCGGAGAAATAACCAAAAAGTAAACATTTTAAATCCCCCGATTACAGGAAAAGCCTTTAAAACAAAAGCCAGAATTTTATTTGTTCATATTCGAGAAAAAATGGCAACAGATCTTTCGTCTCAATGATTTTCTCCCCGCGCTATAAATTTTGTGAGAGCAAAAATGTTGTGAAAAGTTGATATGAAGCAGTGAATAATAATTTGAATGGAGGAAAGCCTTCGAAAAATAAGGATTTTATGTCGAAATCTAAGTGCCATAATTAATAGCTTTTAATTGATATCTCCGCTAATTATTATCGGAGGATTATGTTAAATAGCCAAACTTAAAGACGGGAAGATGACGAATCCATTGATACCTGGTTCGATGGTCAGTTCACTGTCGTTTGGGAGAAGAAACTTGGACATAGATACATAGGTACATACATAGATACATGCGCTCAGTTTTTAATTATATAAGATGAGCATAGCTTCATATTGAGACTAAAAATACTTTTTACTACAGTGAGAAGCATGCATTCGTATAGTTTTAACCACTTCAGGACACTTTTTGCAAAGATACTTGTTTTTCACAGGAAACTGGTTAAAATCCATGAAATCCAGGAACGGTACTTGGAAACAATCTGCAACTTCCCGAATTTTCTCACAATGTAATACCATCAATCCCACCAATAGTTTTAAGCTTAAACTTCTATCTGTTCTGTTCGTTGAACTTGTGTCATTCATTTTATTTATTTATTTATTTTTTTGGAAAAAGTATTTCATAAAATAATTTTAGTACTAATACATTGCTTTTAATTATTTTGCAGCAAAACAAGGAATGGATCAAGGTAAGCGTTGCTTTTTAGATGTACTAACGGCACGCGTTGTAATTTTTCAATCACCTCATTCGATTTTACCCCTCAATTTTTGTTTTACGTCCCGATAAATCATTAAAAGCTTAACTATTTACTGAACTAGTTATTCAGTGAATAGCATTGAACGTCTATCCTGTCATGTCATATCCTAAATGTTCATACTAAGCTTTAAATTGTTTGTGTTCTATACAGTTTAAAATTATTTCAAAAAATCATGCAATGGAAAACAAAATGTATAAAAAATATCCATTAAACTACTGTCTGACCACGGATTGTATAGAAAACAAACATTCGTTTTACAGCCGGAAATGGAAGACTCTATTTTTTTTCTACCAAAGTTAGCTTTTGCAAAGCAGAGTCTCATTCAAGTGAGTGGAATACGCGCATCAAATTTTAACTTTTCTCCCTTATTCCCATAGATTCGTCTTATCTGGACGTTTTAAAATTCCATGCAATCCGTGTAGTATAAAACAGAAAGATTCTCAAGGTACTAGATCAGGGGTTCCCAAACTATTCCGTTTCGCGGCAATCTTCGAAGAATTGGAATTTTCTTACGGCACCCTAGCGAAAAACAAGTTTCCTTCAAAATGGCGAACAGCGCGCTTTTTTTGCACTCTCCAGGTTAAATTATCTTTTTAACTTCTTTTCTTCACGAACGAGTAATGCCATATCTCAATCAAATTTGTTACTTTTAAAGATATTAGGGGTGTCCATACGATCCATAAAGTACCTTATTCTCTTTTAAAAACGTGTGATGTCACCCTTAAAGGTGACGTCATTTGTGGGCGTCCCCAAAGGAAAAATATAATTCTTGTTCTTTTTACTTCCTTTTACAAAAAAAGAAGTATTGTATTCGCGAAAAAAATTTCACTCAAAAATCGACCTTAATTTCCATTTTGCTCACCCCCGAATGAATGTTGAGTTTTTTTTTCGACCCGACCACACGTGGATATGTGCCTAGGAACGTACAGACACACCGAAATATCCATTTTGATGATCCCCGAGTTAACTACAACGAGTTTTCTCGTGACGTATGTATGTGCGTATGTGCGTATGTATGTCGCATAACTCAAGAACGGAATGTCCTAGAAAGTTGAAAGTCGGTACGTAGACTCCTAGTGGGGTCTAGTTGTGCACCTTCTTTTTTGGTTGCATTCGGATGCTCCAAAGGGGGTCTTTTGCCCCTTTTTGGGGGTAAATCATTGTTAATTTCGATGTAAACTCAAGTGGTGTTATCATTTGGCGGGACACTTGGCGATATATCGCCAGTCTTTTTGGTCGCCAAGTTTTGTCGCCAACTTGGCGACAAATTTGGCGATTTTTTTTCTTCTTTTTTGAATCTGGTTTCAATTTGGCTACTGTTGGTGATATTTAGAGAGTAAACTATTGAATCATATTAAAACTGCCAATAATAAGAAAATGGCAATAAACTGGAGTAATAGGAAGTCATGTGATGCACACATCAGCTCGTTTACAGCCAATGTACAGAAAACACTGAATTTAAACATCAACTGATTAGGCATTTTTATGAAGAAACAATTAATACATATTTAAGAGTAAAACAAACTAGTTTTAAAATAATGCATCAAGCTCTCATATCCTTCTTTCCTTTCAACTTGGTATTTTGATGGCAGATTTCTCTTTTTGCGAGACGGCACACATGTGAAATAACGCTATTTATAATATTGCTGCTCATTTGAATCTGTTTTTGGATGCATCAATGTTACGTACTTAAAATAACTTTGTAATTATTTACAGGAAAACAGTTTTCTGGAATGGCATCCGATGCAGGTAAAACACCATTTTTTAGCGTGCTGCAATTCTTTTATGCAGGAATAATTACTGTTTCCGATCACTTATTTTCACTTGAGATTATCGATTAAAATTTCTTGCGAAACTTTATTTATTTATTTATTTATTTATTTATTTTGAAAACTGAAATATAAAACCCAAACATATACTATTTCTTTTAAGTAAGTCAGCCACAATCTTGTTTCAGATTTTAATTAAACTTTTATAACAGTTCAAATAAAACAAATTACTGTTTGAGCGCGTTCTTGCACCTTTTGGTGGAATAGATCGAATAACAAAACGCTTGACTGTGCAAGAATTCAATTTTGCTTGGAAAGATGAGGTAGAACAAAGGCCCATAGCTATTGCAGTATGTTATTGGCAAAACAAAGCAGCTCTCCTCACCACTCATTTAACAAATAGAATCATTTCATCCTTCGTCCATCGAAGTTCAAGTTGTAAGAGTCAAATTGTTTTTATTTCTTACTTTTTTTGGCCCTTATTAGTCTACATCAGCGGTTCCTAACATTTTTAGTTACGCGGCTTACAAGTTTTGTAGAAAACACCATTGAGGCTTACTAACTACTAAATATTACTTGCACAGCCAAGATTTCCTTTCTGGGGGAGGGGGGGGTTCGGTTAACTGTCCTTAAGTGTAAAAGCCATCAAAGTTAAAGCTGCATTAAATTTTTGACGCTGTTTTTCCTCTTCGAGGTAGTTGATATCTGGATTGAAACTGGATAGTTTTAGCCTCTAATAACTCGTAACATTCGAAGCATTTCTGCATTATTAAAAACAATTAAAAAAAAAAAAGCTGCTATGAAAAGTCTCATTTAAATAGGTAAGTTGTCGAAAATCCCCCCAAGTGTCTCAATTCACTGGATAGTCATGCCCGTTTAACAAAGGAGGAGCATTTTTAACTTGAAGCTAAAATGTACTGTTTTCTTTGGCAATTTTCTTTTAAAAGAGTTTCTTAATCATTAGATTTCATATAGTCAATTATAGGGGAAGGTCCCTAAGAAATAAAAAAAAACTTAATCTTAAAGTTCCTTATTGGCTATGAGCCAGGGCTCTTGAGTGAGAGTGATGGTACATCTAATTACTGAATTTTCGGAAAGAAAAAAGAAAAAAAAAAAAAAACGGAAATTAAGACCTTAAGAATTATTTTGATGTTTCATATTCTCGACCAGTGTTCACGGCCCAGTAACACGCTATTCGCAGCCCACGGGTTTGGAACCGCTGGTCTACATATATTTCCCATTACCTTGTTTGATTCCATATTGTTGCCAGTTCAGGGCGTTTTACATTCTCAAAAAAAAAAAAAAAATCTAATTTCAGATTTTAACGGAAATTACACTTCTGTTTATTAAAAAATGATAAGGAGCAAAATCAAATAAGCTTTTGATAGAATAATTTGAATAAAATAAAATGAGACAGTTTGAGAAACTATTTTTAGAACCAGAGTGCAACAAACAAGCAAGTTAATTGCATTTTAAAAGGACTTTTTCAATGTTTTCATGTTTACTCTTCCTTTAATTACGTCGTATTTTGCTCTGTATTATGTTTAAAAAAATAAAAAACCTTCTCTTTTCAGCCAAATCAGGACAATCTGCCCTCAGTGAAGGAGGTAACGTGTTTAAATTTTTCTATTAAATAATTCTGCTAACCTTTTTCTCCAAGTTAATGTACTGTCTGACCTTTAATTACATGAAAAGGCTAATATCCGGTTAATAGGCGGAAATGCGCGTATCTATTAGTTTATAGGGATGTTAGTTTGTTTCTCATGTGCACTTTTGCCTCTCTATTACATAGCCTTAGTTTTGTAAAAATGAAAATTTGCTCACAGTAACATTTTTTAAATCTTAAGTATATTCGATCTATATTCACACGGCAAAAATGAATTGATTTATTTAGTCACAACAAAGTTTTGAGCTTACCATTTTGCTTTTACGTTCCTGAACGAAATGAAAATAGTTTATTATCTTTTTGTTGTTTCCAGGGTAACTACTTTTGTTTCCCCTTATTTTATTTTAGAGAATGCAATAAATGAATAGGGCACTAGTGACATTATAAAACGCGTGCATCAAAATCCCATCGTTATTTTCCCTTCTCCCCTGCTACATTCATTCAGATGGAATCGTCTTTACTTGGCAGATTGCCAAATTACAAACAACCCGTGGACAAACAGTAATAACAATTAAACTTTACAATGTGCTTCATTTCACGTGATTCGGTTTTCCTTTTGGAACAATTCTGGGGGAGAAAACGTCCCTGCAACATTTTCAAAACATAAAAAATGCTGTAGATACTATTATTACGACTTTGGTGTAATTTCAAACTTTCTTTAAACGACGACACAGTTCTTGAGAAAACACATTAGATTTATTTACAAATATTAATAACTAGCTGCGTTGCCCGGCTTTGCCCGGTCTACCTTGAAAAAAACCATTGCAACCATCTTCAATAACCAGGATTAAATGAAAGAAAAAAAAAAACAATCCTGCAAAATTTTCTCGCCAAACAGTGACGACAGATACTAAAATACTTTTAAGAAATTAAAATAAAATGAGAAAGATGGATTTAAAAGGCGTAACCATGGAAACACAAAATAAGTTTGAGAATTGAAAATGAGAATGATGGAAATAAACAATGGATTCAAAAAGTGTAACCGTGGAAACGCAAAATAAAATGGTTAAAAACTTGAATAGAGAACAGATTTTTGAACTTCATTTAATTCGCTTGTAACTTTTTTTCTAATGGATATAGAGGGTTAAACTCTCGACCTTAGGTCGTGTTAGATCTGGAGTAAAAAATTGCAGCTCTTTTCAATGCTGTCAAAAAGAAAACTGTGGGACATTTCCTTCACTTTTTATTGATGGATTTAATGAAGAAAGTAGTGCCGAAATTTCAGCTAAGCCTAAAAAAAAATCGAGCTAAAAACGTAAAAAACTCCCGCCGCAATTAAGCTAGAGCATTGGAAAAAATTGCGTAGAATGCGGAAAATTCTTCCCTTTCCAACGATATGTAATATTACTATTTGCGAGTAATTTTTCATGCTCATATTCGGGAATTTATGTGAAAATTGGGCCTAAATTGGAATAAAAAAAGAACTATTCATCGAATTGTTTTCGAACTGGTCTGCAAACCTTCTCAGGACTTAAAGGAACAAAGTGTGAAAAATTCAGCAAAATCGGCCGGGTAGTTTTCTAGTTTTGAGAGTTCAAATCACACAGACGCTTTTTGGAGACTTCTTTTATACTATGTAGAGATAGAGCAGGTAACAATTGCAAACATCCAGCAATTAATCGAACATCGTTAAACACTGTACATTACTCAATACACCACGCATTTAAATCCAACATACGTGAAAAGAACAGCAATTCGAAAATCACAGCGCAAGCGCTAATACAGCATTCACACACAGCAGTAAAAAAAAGGAGACTAAACAGTTAAAAAGCAAAACTGACTCTCCTCCATTCACAAGACGCCCGACTTTTTATACCCAGCAAGGAAATATCCAGAAAATCCTACTATGTTCTACCAATTTCTCATATTTTCTTTTAACTCCATTCACAAATCTTATCATTCAGAGCTGGGGGGGGGGCGTATACTTCAATTGAATGTTAGGGGGTTGTATGTACATTGCAAGAAATTATTTACAGGTTACGTTGCTATGATAATTTTAAATGAAAAATAATGGAATAAACGCCAACTTTAGCCAGATTACAACAAATGAATCATAAAAATAATTGCTATTTTCAAAATTTGTAACACTATTTTAAAACTAGTTCGTTAGTAGGCTTACCATATGCACGGGACTTAGACAGTGTTGAGACTTTAATATTGTCTGGGTTGTAAAAATAACCAATGTTTTCAAAATTTTATGACCGGCAAGAATTTTATTTTGTTTTTAAAATTTAGGATCTGTTTGCTGAACGAAAGTTGTTTGTAAAAGAAAAAATTATAATTGCACGAATTAACCGGGTACATCAGACACGTGTTTCGAAGTTATAGGGAACCCCTTTTCCATGCAAAAGAAACTAAGCTCATATATCAAAAGACATCCGACAAAAGTCATTTAAATTTACTAGTAGTACTTTAAAGAAAAAGTTTTTGTCGAATGTCTTTTCACATATAAGCTTACTTTTCTTGCATTGAAAAAGATTTCCTTGCAACCCCAAAACACATATCTGTTGTTCCAAGTAAATTTGTGCAATTTCCCGTTGCATTATTAAATTTCACTTTTCAACACAAAGTAGTATTTCTTTATTTATTAAAGTTTCCTGGTTTTATTTGGAAGAGAGCGTACAAGTTATTAATAATATTATAAAATATTCGATAAATATTGTTGACTTATTCGATGAAGACATACATTGTTAAACCAGATAATTCGAAACCAAAAGATAATTTGTGGTTCAAGTTTTGATCAAGCATCGCAGTATCAGATTCGATTAAAGAAAAGAAGCAAGCAATTTTTAAAAATTTTCAAAAAAACTCTTATTTCGTGTATTAATATTTCTAAAATAATTGAGTTTGCGATTGTTTGCTTGTGGCATTTGCTGTAGTTGAGAGGAATTTTACAATGGGATCGTTTCCAAAATTTAAAAAGTATTTTTTTCTAAAAGAGTATGCTTAAAAATATAGGATCTGAACATTTTTTAAGTATTTTTTTCTAGTTGAACATTAAAAAAAAATACTTAAATCGGTCCGCTTTCATTGCTTACGTTTCTGGCGTGTGACATCACAAATGATGAAATGCCATTCAGTGTTGCCATTCACGGAGAAAAATATTTAATTCGCATCTTTACTCACGTGTATTGGCAACGATAGGGTTGATAACAAGCGTAGAGTGCCATATTTAATCCGCTTCTTGAATATCATAACGTGGAAACGTGGTAGAAAGACGCCTTGTTTTCAAAAAGCGGACATTTTAAAAAATTAATTAAAAAATAACAGTTGGGAAAAGTATTTTCTGGGTCCATGTTATTTTTTTTTACTCATTCTATCAATTTTAGTGACTAAAAGTACTACTTTAGACTGAAGGAAACAACTCCATTAACTGGGAACACTTGAATGTGAATTAATTTCATTTTTTTTATCTTAGGCTTTTGAGTGACGTAATGTTTGTTTAATTTTATTTATACTTTTTTAAGAATGAGTAATAACGAGATGTTTCTTTCCATAGCTAAATCTGCTCAATCTGCCGCCTCTGAAGGAAGTAATTATGAAAAATCTCATATTTTTCCTTTCTAATGTTTTTTAAAAATTTTACTTAATTGTTTTCAAAATTTTATTAAGAAATGTACTGATTACTTTTTGAGTAGTTTTGAGTCTAATTCAAAGCATTTCCTTTTTAGTTCAAAAGGGACAGTCCGCCCTGAAAGACGGAGGTAAATTTAATTTAGTAACACTTTGCTAAAATTAAAAAATATTTCTCTAGCTTTCTATCTCATTTGAAAATATATTATATTATTTAAAGTATATATATATATATATATATATATATATATATATATATATATATATATATATATATATATATATATATATTTAATGCTTATTTCATTGATTCAGTTTTCATATTTTGCGTTGATTTTCTTATTAAATTATTTCATGAAATAGTTTTACAAATTAACTGATATTTTTTACAATACTTTCCGCAGCAAAAATGGGCATGGACCAGGGTAAGTTACGTTTTATTACTAATAAAAATTATTTCATCATGCTAAAAGTTTTTAAAAAATGCAGTTTTAGAAATTTCAGAAAATTTTAGAAGTGCATTCATTGTCTGCAAACGAAACACGTATTAAATTGAGCTTAAAATTATTATTATACAGTGAAAATAAGATAGGTTTGTACTTAAAATATTCATGTACTACTTCCCCCAAATTGTGGAGTCATGCTACTAATCTTAGCTGCACTATTTACCAAGTTATTATTGATTTTTTTCAAAAATCAAAAATATTTTTCCATTTATTTTAAGAACTTCTGCTGGTACATTCTCCTTCAATTAAATTGTGTTTTCCTTAGCATCGAATAGATCGCATCATAAAACGCACAGAATAGCTAACACTTTTCATTTCATATGTCATGAAAGTATTTTTCACTTAGAGTCTTAAAATTCTGTAACTTTCAGCTTGGTCATATTACATGTAGTTGCTAAATATTTTATTTTTTGTGCATAAAAAAAACGTTAACAAATATTGAAATTTTTTATTGAATACGGTGAAAATGCCAGATTGCTAAATCAATTATGCTTATCACGGGGAGAAAATATAGTTTGAACAAATGTATTTTACACATAAAATAAAAGTTTTAAAACATAATTAGTCTTTTTTTTCCTTTTTTTAAGAACTTGTTAAATTCTTCTTTTCTTTATTATTTGAAAATACCTAAGTTCTTTTGTATCGACTTTTGATGAAGTATTGAGACATGCTCACATAAAATATTTTCATCTATCGCTAATAAAAGTGCTTGATCGTTTATTATATTTCTTCCCGTTTTCTTTTCAGCTCAATCAGCAATGAAACAAGGTAAGTTTAATTTGCACTCAAGTGAACGGTACAGTTTCACGACAACTTAATTTTACAAATGATTTTATGCATTAAAAAAACAACAAAAAACATAGATTTAGTTTTTACTAGCTGCGTTGCCCGGCTTTGCCCGGTCTACTTTGAAAATAAAATTGTGTCAAGTGACGTATATTCAACAATCAGACTTATATAAAAGAAAAAAAAACCATCATGCAAAATTTCCCCTCCAAACAATGATGACAGATATTAAAATACTTTTAAGAAATTTAAATAAGAAAAATGGATTTAAAAAGCGTAACCATGGAAACACAAAGTAAAATAAGTTTAGGAATTGAAAATGAGAAAGATGGAAATAAACAATGGATTCAAAAAGCGTTACCGTGGAAACGGAAAATAAAATGGTTAAAAACGTGTATAGAGAACAGATTTTTGAACTTCATTTAATTCGCTTGTAACTTTTTTTCTAATGGATATAGAGAATTAAACTTTCGACCGTAGGTCGAGTTAGATCTGGAGTAAAAAAGCAGCTCTTTCCAATGGTGTTAAAAAGAAAACTGTGGGATAATCCCTTCACTTTTTATTGATAGATTTAATGAAGAAAGTAGTGCCTAAATTTCAGCTAAGCCTAAAAAAGTTCGAGCTAAAACCGCCAATAACTTCCGTCGTAATGAAGTTAGATTATTGAAACAAATTGTGTAGAACGCGGAAAATTCTACTCTTTCCAACGATACATAATATTAATATATGCAAGTAATTTTTCACCCCAATAATCGAGAATTTATGAGAACATTGGGCCTAAATTGGAATAAAAAAAGAACTATTCATCGAATTGTTTTCAAACCGGTCTACAAACCTTCTCAGGACTTAAAGGAACAAACTGTGAAAATTTCACCGAAATTGGTCGGGTATTTCTCGAGTTTTGCGAGTTCAAACACACAGACGCTTTTTGGAGACTTCATTTTATACTATGTAGAGATTTTGTTTAAAAAATTTTTGTATTCTAGAAAAGATGTATCCTAGTAGTTTTTAAGCCTCGGTTATCCATATTTAGTGCTTTTGCTCACTTGCTAGTAACATTCAGAAGATTTGTATGTGAATTAATATTAGACTTTTACAAAAGTAACCACTCTTTAAATACGTTAAAATGTATATATATATATATATATATATATATATATATATATATATATATATATATATATATATATATATATATATATATATATATATATATATATATATATATATATATATATATATATATGAAAAAAGAAAAAAAAATGTTTAAATAGAGATAAAAGAAAAATAACCACCAATTTTTATCATACTCGTAGTAACACTCCCTCTGCTATCAATGCTTTTTGCATAATTTTGAATAATTTTTGTATTACTCTAAAATATGTTTTTATTTATATTATTCAACAGCTAGTCAAACTTTAGACATTAAAAATGTGTTTTTATTATCATTTACTTACAATGATACTTAAAAGTAAAGAAAAGTAGTTACTGCATTAGTTCTACATAAGCTAATACATTTTTGATAAAAATATTAAAAAGAATGCAAAGTAATTAAAATATTAACGCAAAAAAATTAAAATATTAATTTTCAATCATTTTTTTCCCAAAACGTTAAACGTTATAGCATGATTGCAACTACTTAAAAAGCCTGATGCGACACGTGTATGCTTTTAATTTCTATATGCACTATTTCAAAAAGAAAACTTGGATACATTTTTTTGTGCAAAATTTTTGTCCTATCCGCATATTCCTCATAATTATCAGATTTTAAAAACTCATCAAACCAATAGAATAATGTAAATCTTGTAAATATTTGCAATATTTTTATGCAAATGTGAAGCCTATAAAAGCTAATAATTCACCGGCAATTATTTTGTTTTAGGTCAAGATCTCGGTGCCGGCGCAATGGAAAATGGTGCGTTTGTGTTTTTGAATAAACGTAAAAACTAATATGTGTTTGTATGTGGGCATGTGTGTTTGAATGTTTTTCCAAATGTCTAAACTCATGTTTTCGTTTTTATAGCTCAAAAGGTACCATCAATGGCAGCAGAACAAGGTATGTCGATCAGTTTCTCAAAACGTTTTTGATAACATTGACAGACTTTTACTTAATATATTTGCAGAATTTTCAGAATATTTTAATTACTTTTAATTACTAATTTTAATGTACTTTCATAAATTAAAGGAATTATGGGGTTTTTTTAAAAAATATTACCTGAGAAGTTTCAAAATTATTTTGTGATAGTTTTTAAAATAAACAAACAAAATTGGGGAAAAACTGAAGTTAAAATTGTTTTCAAATAAAAGTTAAAAACAAGGAAAAACATTTCTTTTACGCTCCAAACTGCAAATGGTCCATGGATGAGTTTTATTAATTATTCTTAAGGAAAGAAAACGGCAAATCAAAAATTTCCGAATAAATTAAATGCAACCTTCCATAAATACAACTAAAATCCTTTAAAAAAAAAGAATGAAGATAAATCACCAAATAATAATCAAAAGGGGAAATTTTTACCTCAAAACAAAACAAAACGATAGTTTTCCGATACGAAAATAGAGGTCCATTTGGCTTAAAAGTGCTTTTAAATTTTTCCCCGGTGATTTTACAACCCCCTTTTTTTTGGTAATTCGAAGGAAGTGAATGAACTGTATGGGTATTTTTCGCGGGCTTTTGGATGGTGTTAAAATCGAACTGATCAGATAATTATTTAGGATAGAAAGAGCCATTTAATGCCATTTTCGGGCCCTAAAAATTAAAATTCGAACGTTTCGGTTCTTTTCCGGCTTTCGAACTCCCCCCCCCCTACGTTCCTTCTCGGGTGCCCAAGTACCTCCCTGCCAAATTTGGTCAAGATCCCACGAAAACTGAATATGTATAGGAAACATTCATATATATATACACGCACATAAATATATTCTTTGGTGTATTTATATATTTTTTTTATTTCGGTACTTTTTGATGATTTGACGAAGTTCTATTCAGGTATTGTTAACTTTTAATTTATTTCATTTAGTAGCACTGCTGCTCGAAAAGGACATTTTAAATTATTAATAGCCAAAGTTTTCCAATCAAGATGAATTGTAACTTTATTTGCATTTGAAAGCATAATTGCATCTCAATGTGATGTTACATTGAATGAATCATATTATACTAGCTCAGCATGTTAATAAAATTTCATCTTGTGTTTGCTAGGTGACTAAAAATATAACTGTATTTAATAGCCTAAGCATAAACACTTTTTTAAAGAATAAAGTTAAAAATCAACTGAGATAAAATGATAATTCCCTAAAAAATTCTTGAAAATTTTCTTTATGTACGCTGATTTTTCACTTTATTCATATTTTAGCACAAAGCTTGTTTGATCATTTTCCATTTATATTTTTACTATTGAAATGTTTCGCCAATAGCGTGTAGACCGTTCGGCCGATTTTCATGAAATTTGGCACAGAATTAGTTTATAGCATGGGGGTGTGCACCTAGAAGCGATTTTTTAAAAATTCGATTTTGTTCTTTTTCTATTCCAATTTTAACCGAGCAAATGATCACAACGTGGGCGAGTAAATTACCAAATTATCATAACGTGGAACCGTAACATGGGCAAGCAAACTAACATAGCAAATTGGCGCGAAATTCTTCATCCATTATTTGTAAATATACAGGCGAACCAAATGACCTTTTAACTACGGGCAAAGCCGTGCGGGTACTACTAGTATGAAGTATAACGAAAAAGGAATGATTAGCGTAATCAATATAAAACCATTGAAAGGAGGTTCTTAGACGAAATGAGTGCGCTTCTTTATTATTTCAAATAGTCTGTGCTTTAGGTGAATGAACTAAAAACAAAGGTAAAAATACGACATTGTTCGCGATTTTAATTCTATATGCATAGAAAATTCATTTGACTTTGCGAGTGTGTTCATCTATATTTTTGTATTTCATTTCTAGGGCAAAAAATGGCCTCTCAAGCTATGAAACAAGGTAAATATGCTTGCAAATTTAAACATAATTTATATTTTGATACTGATTACGTATGCGGCGAACCTGCGAAATGTGGTTGACTTGGAGTATTAAATTTTATCTGGAAGAACGTTGTCAAAAAAAAAAAAGAAAGAAAGAAGAAAAAAAAAAAAAAAAGCAAGCTTTTTAAAACTCTTTCTTAGTTCATTTAAAAAAAAATCAACCACGTTTACCGTTTCACATGGAACCAGAAAAAATCACATGGAACCAGAAAATACTTTTATTTTCCCAACAGTTATTTTTTAACTAATGTTTTAAACTGTCCGATTTTGAAAACAAGGCGTGGTCTTTATGACGTCACAAAGAATGCACTTTGGCGCATTTTTCCACCACTTTTCCACGTTATGATAATCAAGAAGGGAATTAAAATTGCGCTCTACACTTGCTATCAACCCTATCGTTGCCAATACACGTGAGTAAAGATGCGAATTAAATATTTCGCACTGTGGATGGCAACACTAAATGGCATTTGTCACACGACAGAAGCGTAAACAATGAAAGCGTACCGATTTAAGTAATTTTTTAAAAATATTAAGCTTGAATAAATTATTTAAAAAATGGTTAGATCCTATGATTTTAAACATGCTCTTTCGGAAAAAAATACTTTTACGATTTTGGAAACGACCCCATTATTTTATGTATTGTTTTCCTCATTTTCGAAGAATTACTTCTAATCTCTCCAAAATATTTTATAAAAGCGAAAAATCAAATTTGTCGTTTTAATCTAGTTCGTCCTTTACGTTGATCCGGGCATATTTGATTTTAAAATTGTTTTCGAATGAAATTTATGTCTTATCTCAACAAAGAATAATTATACCAATTTTCAATTTATATGCGTTTCAGTTTTTTGACGACAAAAGGTTCTGGATGAAATTTGTATAAGAAAGCGCTATTTTTTCTGTTCTGAAATTCATTTTTCGCTTCCGAATTTTTTGGAACTAAAATATTATTTTTGTCGAAAGCAAATTTACTTCAAAAATAATACGTTCAACAAAATTCATTTAATGAAACTTGAGATTTAGTTGAATATAATGTTTCTTGCTATGTAAATTTAAAAAAAATATTTTTAATTTCCCTGAAGATATTGAATTTTTAACGTGGAATTCTTATGAATTGATTATTGATTTTCCCCCTTTAAGTCAGAAGATTCCGTCAAAGGTACAAGTCTGAAAAAGTTTTTTTTTTTTTTTTTCTTAATTATGGTTATAGATTTAGAAGTATTTATTGGTCGACATAATTTACTAAAATTTTTCCTCATTTCTGAAAAACAAGATGAATGTAAACTAACTGATGACTAATGAAATTTAAACTATTTTGGATAGTTAAACTTAATTGCGGCGGGAGTTTTTTACGTTTTTTGCTCGATTTTTTTAGACTTAGCTGAAATTTAGGTACTAATTTCTTCTTTAAATCCATCAATAAAAAGTGAAGGAATTGTCCCACAGTTTTCTTTTTGACAGCATTGAAAAGAGCTGCATTTTTTACTCCAGATCTAACTCGACCTAAGGTCGAAAGTTTAACCCTCTATATCCATTAGAAAAAAAAGTTACAAGCGAAATAAATGAAGTTCAAAAATCTGTTCTCTATTCAAGTTTTTAACCATTTTATTTTGCGTTTCCACGGTAACGCTTTTTGAATCCATTGTTTATTTCCATCTTTCTTATTTTCAATTCTTAAACTTATTTTATTTTGTGTTTCCATGGTTACGAGTTTAAGATCCATCTTTCTCATTTTATTTTAATTTCTTAAAAGTATTTTAGTATCTGTCGTCACTGTTTGGCGAGAAAATTTTGCATGATTGTTTTTTTTTTTCTTTCATTTTATTCCTGGTTATTGAAGATACTTCACTTGACGCAATGGTTTATTTCAAAGGTAGACCGGGCAAAGCCGGGCAATGCAGCTAGTGTAAAATAAATACCTTTGTGCATAAAAATTAAAATACGAACATACAACATCAACAAGCAGAAATTGCAGATAACTGCAGACACGCGTTTCGGCGTTACAAGGAACGCCTTTTTCAATGCAAAAGAATTGAAAAATTTGACGCCTTTCAATGAAAAATTGAAACGCCTTTTTCAATGCAAAAAAAATTGAAAAATTTGTTTCTTGGAACGCCGAAACACGTGTCTGCATCAATCTGCAATGGGGTCGTTTCCAAAATTTTAAAAGTATTTTTTTCTGAAAGAGCATGCTTAAAAAAAATAGGATCTGACCATTTTTTAAATAATTTGTTTAAGTTTAATATTTTTAAAAAAATTACTAAAATCGGAGCGTTTTTAATGTTTATGCTTCTGTCCGATGCCATCACAAATGATGAAATGCCATTCGGTGTTGCCATTCACACAGCAAAATATTTAATTCGCATCTTTACTCACGTGTATTGGCAACGATATGGTGGATAGCAAGCGTAGAGCGCAGTTTTAATTCGCTTCTTGATTATCATAACGTGGAAACGTTGTAGAAAGATGCGCCACAAATTGCATCATTTGTGACGTCATCAAAACCACGCCTTGTTTGAAAATCGGACATTTAAAAAAATTAATTAAAAAATAACTGTTGAGAAAATGAAAGTATTTTCTGGGTCCATGTTATTTTTTTTCGCTTATTATATTAATTTCAGTGACAAAAAGTACTACTTTTGACTGAAGGAAACAACCCCATTTGTGCTTTTTGACGTTTTTCTTATTTTAACATTTTACTATGTTTGCAGATTTTTTTTGAGTAATCACGATTGCTTACTGCTTTCATTTGACTGTTTTTGGCGTTCCTATCATTTTATTTTCCCACCAGCACCCTCTGCAGCATCACCGTCAACCGGCTCCTCACGATGCTGCTCCTATAGTGAAAGCCGTCTCCAGGTTGCATCCATGTCCTACACACACGCGCATACATACACAGCTACACACGCACGCACATATACACACACACAAACACATACACACACATACACTTACACACACACGCGCATACATACACAACTACACACACACGCGCACACATACACACACACAAACACATACACACACATACACTTACACACGCACACATACACACACAAACACATACACACACTTACACACACACACAAACACATACACACACGCATACATACAGACACCTACACATACACACACACACACACACAACTACCCACACATTCATGCCAGCACACAGACACAAACACACATGCCTACACACACATATACATACCTCTATACACAAACACACATACTCTCCACACACAAACACACACGCCTACATACACTCGTGATTGCGAACAACATAATTTGAATTCAAGGTGTCAAAATTCAATTTAATTTTTTTTTTACCTTATTACTAAATTGTGTGCAAACGTGAAGTCTATAAAATATAATCATTCATTAACAATTATTTTGTTTCAGGCCAAGATATGGGTGCCGGTGCAATGGAAAATGGTACGTATGTTTTTTTAAGCAAACGTAAAAATTAATTTGTTAATTTTTGTTAGCCTGATATTAATTTTTGCATACACAGCAAACTCTCAATTATTCACCGATTTGAGTAGAGCGGATACTCAAAATCGGGATAACCCGAAAAAAGGCCAAATATTAAGGGCAGATACGGTAAAGATCGTTCTTGCTCAAAAGCATGATTGTAGGATTTTGCTCTAAATCCCGTGGGATTAATTTTGCTAATTATTGTGCGGGATATCGTGGGATTCCGTATCGGGATATCGGGATTGGAAACCCAAGTATCCACTGCAAACCTAAGTTGGAATTTTGCACTGAACTTCGATTTGTTTCTGAAGGCTTCTTCGATTTCAATTTTTAATCCTTAATTTTTGCGAAAGGCGATTGCTGCTATTGTTAGTTGAGGTCACAGATTTACGACGCAGATCCTTTATTTTCTTTTTTTACTTCCTTTTGCGAAAGGCGATTGCTGCTATGTTAGTTGAGGTCACAGTTTTACGACGCAGATCCTTTATTTTCTTTTTTTACTTCCTTTTGCGAAAGGCGATTGCTGCTATGTTAGTTGAGGTCACAGTTTTACGACGCAGATCCTTTATTTTCTTTTTTTACTTCCTTTTACAAAAAAGGAAATATTGTATTCGCGAAAAAAAATTCACTCAAAAATCGACCTTAATTTTCATTTTTCTCACCCCCGAATGAATGTTGAGTTTTTTTTTTTTTTTTTTTTTCGACTCGACCCCCCATGGATAAGTGCCTAAGAACGTATAGACACGCGAAATATCCATTTTGGCGATTCCCGAGTTAATTACGACGAGTTTTCTCGTGACGTTCGTATGTACATATGTATGTATGTGCGTATGTGCGGATGTATGTCGCATAACTCAAGAACGGTAAGTCCTAGAAAGTTGAACTTTGGTACGTAGGCTCCTAGTGGAGTCTAGTTGTGCACCTCCCCTATTGGTTGCATTCGGGTGTTCCTAGAGGGGTCTTTTGCCCCTTTTTGGAGGGAAAACATTGTTAATTTCGATGCAAACTCAAGTGGTGCTGAAATTTGGCGGATACTTGACGATATATTGCCAGTTTTTTGGTCGCCAAGTTTTGTCACCAACTTGGCGAAAAATTTGGTGATTTTTTTTTTAAAAACGTGGTTTCAATTTGGCCACTGTTGGTGATATTTAGAGAGTTAAGTATAGAATCACATTAAAATTGCCGGTAATGGGGAAATAACATTAAATTGGAGTAAAATGAATTGAATTGGAGTAAAATAATGTGGTATCCACGTCAGATGATTACTAAAATTAGTAATCGAGTGTAACTTCATGAAGCTTTTAATGTAATTTTTTCTCTGTCCTGCAGCTCAGAAAGGCCCTGGAATGGTGATGGATCAAGGTAACTATTTCCATGAGCTATACATACTTAAAGGGTCTAAGGACCCTTAACCTTCAAAATGTTCGACTTTCGGGAAAAAAATATATGTCATGCCTAATTTAATTCTGAACAATTTGATACCTTATTTATTACCATACGCAAAAAACTTTTCAAGTTATCGAAAAAATGCGTATACTTTCCCCATAGAGATTTATGGTTGACAGCAGCTGTTTAAGTCTCTTTTTCTTAGGTTGCGTTTTCTCAGGTTTCTCGTTTTGCGTGCATGATATTTCAGAAAGTTTGTTATATATTTCCGTAAAATTTTTTGTGCATGTTTGTTTGGTTTATTTTTATGATCTGAACCTAAATTCGTTTATTAAAACAATTTTTTTTTTGGAAATCTTATAAGTTAATATCAAAATTTTCCAAAATTTTGGGTGAAAATATTTTAATTCTGAACAATTTGATACCTTACTTATTACCATACGCAAAAAACTTTTCAAGTCATCGAAAAAATGCGTATACTTTCCCCATAGAGATTTATGGTTGACAGCAGCTGTTTAAGCCTCTTTTTCTTAGGTTGCGTTTTCTCAGGTTTCTCGTTTTGCGTGCATGATATTTCAGAAAGTTTTTTATATATTTCCGTAAAATTTTTTGTGCATGTTTGTTTGGTTTATTTTTATGATCTGAACCTAAATTTATTTATTAAAAAAAATTTTTTTTGGAAATCTTATAAGTTAATATCAAAATTTTCCAAAATTTTGGGTGAAAATATTTTTTTTTTTTAATATTAACTTTCATATTTAGTTAAAATTTAGGTTCAGATCATAAAAATAAATCGGACAAATATGCATAAAAAGTTTTACGGAAATACATAAAAAACTTTCTGAGATATCATGCACGCAAAACGAGAAACCGGCACCTGAGAAAAAGAGGCTTAAAAAGTTGCTGTAAACATAAATCTCTCTGGGGAAAGTTTTTACGCATTTTCACGATAACTTGAAAAGTTTTTCGCTTGCGGTAATAAATAAGGTATCAAATTGTTCAGAATTAAATTATGCATAACATATATTTTTTCCCGAAAGTCGAACATTTTGAAGGTTAAGGTAGACCCCTTAAAAGAGTGTAATTAGCTGAAATTTCAAAATTTCAGTATTAATTTCACAAAAGTTTATAATCATCTTTGCTATCTTTCTTGCAGCACAAAAAGGTCCTGGAATGCTTATGGATCAAGGTAAGCAAATTGCCTTAAATCAATACATTTCTAACTGATTTTTTTGCTGAAGTGTTCAATTTTTTTAATTTGCTTCTGTTATTTCAGCTCAACAAGGTTCTGAAAAGCCCAAGAGTGCAAGTATGTTAAAGGAAATTTCGAAAATCTAATTTCTATGAAATTAATGACGCATCTTTCACTTTTTATTTCGTTTTATTGTTAAGAATAAATACAGTAGAAGATCGTTATAACGCACTCCTTGGGACCAGAGCTTTTGCGTTACACAGGTTTTTGCGTTAGATAGATCATTTCACAAATTTTGAAACTAATATTCAGGATACATCTATGTATTAGCACTTCAGAATGAGTTTTATCTGTAGTGAGTATTAAAGCACCAATATTACAATTAGACACTCACAAATAAATATGTTTCACAATTAAAAGAAAGTGAATTATCCTGAACTTCTGCTAGCTTAATGGTTTGCATAACAGCTGCATTTTCAAGAGCAATCTAGTATTTTCTGTTTTCTGCGAGTACTAATTTTCATTTAAAAGCTTTGAATCAAGATGAAAAAAAAGAAAAACTGTTTCAAAAACTAATTTGCCTAACAATTTTTATGTTTGCAAAGAAAAACAGGAGATTTTTTAAACTTCAAAACTTAATGTTTACTTCTGAAAAGTTGTGTGGTTTATAGAGAATTGCGTTATATAGGTCGGCGTTATAAAGGTATTCTACTGTATCTGAATGATGTAATTCAGGATCTGTGTTTGAAGTTCTATGACATAAGTTCAATCGTCAGCAGTTATGAATTAAAAATGTGAAAATGAAATTTTAATTTTTCAGTATTCAGAGCATGCCCTCTGGCGATGAAATTTTGAACTATTTTTTACTTTTTTATTATTATTACGTTCCGCTCAAACAAATTTCCATCTCTTTATTATGTTGTACACAAAATTTCGTTCATTTCTGAACAATAGTTATGTCGATAGACAACTTTAAAGTAGGATAATTGAATTTGGACACCCTTTTTTGTATAGGAGAAAAGGGGACACATGTGAGCACGGGGCACATGTGGACATGGTATGTTTTGAAATGGTATGTTTTACTAGGATAACGGTAAGCAAAAAATCTTGAAACATTCTCAAGTAATGGCAGTACCAATCCTACTTCCTGACCAAACTTTTAGAGCAATGAGCCAATTTATGTTCCTGTGGTAACATTTTCTTTGTTTTAGCAGATGTTGATGTAATTTTATCACTGTCTTTCTCACGTAGAACTAACTAATAAGCTAAACAATTATTGCAAACCATCATACGTACGTTCAAGTAAATTTATGACAATGTTTAAATTTTTCAACTAAATAAAGAAGCCTTTATTTTTGAAAATTAGTTCTATATGGTATTTGACTTATTGGAGGGCACTTGTGAACACAACAAGTTGGGGCACATATGAACAGTTCCCAAATCCTTTCCGTAATGTAAATATTAGTGTAGTGTTATTATAAGTGTTAAAAAGGGTGTAAAAATTCACAATTATTATTTTGCTACAATCTGTTGGCAAATTTTAATTTCAAATCTTATTATACATTATTATTAATTAATTATTATTTTTATTGTTTTTTTACTTATTAAATTCTTCTGTTGCTAAATTGCTGACCAACAATTTAGTGTTACATAATACTTACAAGAAAAAGAAAGACAAAATATTTTCCTACGCTATATTGTCTCCGATGTTGAAATATGAGGTCTTAAATTCTGCCGAAATTTTAAGGAAAGTCGCCAAATTTAGCGAGTTTCGGGGAGTTTTGGAAGACATCGCTTTGCAGATGGATGTCCTGCCACATACCAACTGAGAAGTTCCGCGGTATCTCCGATTTTTCGCCAAGTTTTTTAATTTGGCGCTTTTTGTAAAATTTCGGTAAACTTTAAGACTTTATACGAGGGCAAACAATTTTTGCGTCAAAAATAATTTCTCAATATGATCTTTCTGTTGCTACTCAGTAGGACGTTTTTCATTGCTATAAAAAAGATTGTATCAAAGTTTCTCTGAATGACTAAATGAGTTTTTTATTCGTGTATTTTCTAAATTCTGGCATATTGTTCGATTTATTTTTGTTTTGTTTCTAGGACGCCGAGGAAGAAAACCGGCTCAGGATCAAGGTAGATTTTGAATATTTGTTTAAGTATAAATTATTCTGTTTTTATTTCACTTAACTTTTAACTAGCAATGGTATCTTCGTACATGAATTTATAATTCATATCAACGCGGTCAGTTAAGGACGTGATGTGACTAAATTTTTATTTTATACTAGTGGCACCCGCACGGCTTTGCCCGTAGTAGAAAATTAAAAGGTCTTTTGGTTTGCCTGTGTATTTAAAAAAAATAATGTATAATTAATTTCTCGCCAATTGGCTTGTTCATGTTACGGTTCCACGTTATGATAACTTGGTCATTTACTCGTCCATCTTATGATAATTTTGCGCGGGAAAATGCTCTTAAAATTGAAATAGAAAAAGAACAAAATCGAATTTTCGAAAAATCGCTTCGAGATGCATACTCCTATGCTACAAACTAATTTTGTGCCAAATTTCATGAAAATCGGCCGAACGGTCTAGGCGCTATGCACGTCACAGAGATCCAGCCATCCTACAGACATCCTCCAGACAGAGAGACTTTGAGCTTTATTATTAGTAATAATAATAATAATAAAGATTGTTCTTTTCTGATTTATATTTTAATACACTTTTCCTCCCATCCTATTTCAATGTAATAGATTTTATTTCATGAGATGGGGGGTGGAGAGGGGGGAGGGGGTCAATAATGAATGCAAATCTTCACCTCGTTTCTATACATTTAGTACGGTGCAAATAGACCGAAAAAGGGCCTAACCCCAACATCCAAAGTAAAAGTTTCCCGTCAACTCCAAATTGTTGTATACTGTCCACATATTGTTTGGTAAAAAGTTACACCGTTATCAGCGTCGGGTTTTGGGGGGAGGGGGGGGAATAAGTTGGTAAATTAGTAGTTTTTATCAGTTTTTCCGAAATATTTAGAAAACTATAGTGTTTAGCACGAAAAGTGCAATATACAAAATAATCTACACTAAATTACGAACAAAATGGTCCTAAACATTATTTTGTTAAGTGAACGATTCCAGAGTTACAATAGGTGAAAAATAGAAATTTTTCGTATTTTTTGAGATTTTTCGGAAAAAAAATTCATTATCACTCGGGAAACTAATTTTTTGTATGAGGAGTGTTTTTTAAAAGCAAATTGCGATTTATGGGGCCGGTAGTATGTTTGTGATTAGCCCTTGAAGGAACGACAACCTCACCACCTACTCAAGGGGCTCTACTTTTAAGGGAAAAGAAGCATTCATGGACCGTGGTTATATAAATCTGCCACAGGGAGAGACCCAAATTTTCTCTAGACAATGCCGCAATAAGAATAAATATATTATAAACATAGATGATTTTAAATTAAAAAATTCATAACAATTATGATTTATAGTTATATCATTTTTAATAATAACATTTTTATAAGTGCAGCTTTTGAAGTTTTTTCTTTAGAAAATAGGCATATTCGCCTGCATATTGCAACCATATTTTATCAAACTTTTTGACGTTCGTACACTGAGTTCAATACTAATATTTAATAAAAATGTAGAACGTTAAATGCGACATATTGTGATGTAAAGTATTCATCAGGATTCAGTCCTGTTCAAGCATACCACAGTGTCCTCTTCTAGATCTTCGTCTATGATATTAGTGCCCCTGTTATTACTTCCTAGACCTGAGCAATTACTGCACATACTTGAGCAGTTTAGACCACTACTTCTGCACTCGCAGCTATGGACGCATTCGGCTTTTTAAACGCGCACTATGAGGGAAAGTAATTCCTAGGGAGTTACAGAAGGCATTGTTGTAATTGGTCTCAGGTATTCACCAATCTTCTTCTACCCCCACTGGAGGTAAATTCTTTTCTTCATCCAGCTGCTGCTGAACCTGGTGGTATATGAATGCTGCCTGGTAACTGTAGAAGTGAGGGTAAGCCAACTTGAACAATGAATGGGCTGCGTTGCAATAGCCTGCAAGTTACACTGGTAGCGAAAACTATCTAGATCTTCAGTATTCTTTGCTCCAAACATCGCAAGAAAGAAATACTTTCCTGTGTCAGCCACCGCACTGGGGTCAGCTTTAGAATCGTTAAGGACTTAAAAAGCTTCGTACGAAGAGCGTTGTTGGCTTACACTTTCCTATACGGTGAAATGTTTCCCTTCTTGTAGAAAGATGGTACATTGTCACATCCTGTGAAGGCGTATATTGCAAAGAGTACACCCTTCATGTCTCCAATGCTTCGCTGAATGTCCGAAACAGTGCATACCTTTTCCTGCTGATTTTCTTTGGTACCACCATTTTCAGTTTGTTTTCTGATGGTGTGTGAAGATTCAACAGGACTACTAAGTCCATGTCATCACCGATCACACAAGCTTCAACTCCATTCTTAGCTTTATCAATCGCTGTTAAAACTATAAGTCATCGTCACCCGATGCTTGGTGAACTGTGCAACCGCCTCTTTGCAAGTACATTGTCAGGAGAGAAATTAGGCCCATTTTGTTCTTAGTGTTAGCTAGAAATTCACGTTGGTTGATAGTTACATCGATTGAGTCTTCAACTTTGACTTCAATGTTAGTCGTAGAACGTGATCTACATAATTGTTCTTCATCTTTTGTGGTTCCTTGCTCGTATTCATCAAAAACAAGTTGCTGGCCTATAATGAGCAATTACGTAATTTATGTATTGCTCGCAAATCTGTCTGAAGGTAGCTGAGAAACGTCAGAAAACACGATGAAGAAGGTGATCTTCATTAATGATATAGGACGCTTTTTCTAAATAAGGGGTGATCGATGATTCATTTGAATCTGGAACCACAACAGACACCATTGGAGATAAGCTCCCCTTCCTTATCAAGCCAGATTCGTCGAACAAGGGTGGATGATATGCACGTAATTCGAATTAAAATAGTCAAGCCCGTTTATTAGAATATCGGTTAAAAGAATATCCCGCTTAATATAATACATTTTCAATGTACCAAACCAATGTAATGTGTTATTTTTATCCCGGTTTTTGGAATATCCCACTTATTAGAATATTTTTTCGTGGCAAAATGGCTATTCACTTAAGCGGGTTCGACAGTATTTCTTAAAGTCTCTCATATTTTCTTACAGTGCACACCATCCGATGTGAGAGAGTATTAGGCAGGGGTGCACGTGGACTCAAGTAAAATTTTTTGAAGGCAGTGTGAAATTTCCTGAAACTATGAAGCTAGACCCTTCTCCCTCCCCAGTAAAAACTCTTCAAATATGCATACAAAAATCATTTAAATCATTAATGAAAATTATTTTTAAAGTTTATTTATTTTTTTATTTTTTGAAATAATTTTTCAGTTTTAGAATGTATTGTCAACCCATAAGTTTTGGAAATTTCTGAAGTTTCGGATCACAAACACCCCTGGTATTAGTGTTCACACATACAGTGGTGTTGTTAATTATTATAGACTTGGTAATAAAGGCTAGAGACTGAACAGCTAACTTTCTTTTCAAGAGTATCTCTGAATGTTTTGTTCTCAATCTTTTTTGAAGCTAGTAGTCTAACTTCAAGTGCTTTATCACAGTTCACGCAAATTGCAGAAAACCGGTTCTCGTTCCCAGTATTTCTACGTTTCTAACCCCATGTGGTGCCTCTTAGTTTCTTTTTGACTAGAATACGATTGTACAACATTACTTTTTAATAAAATTATTTAGTTATTTCTGTTTACGTAGTTAGAATTGCACTTCCCAAAAAATCTTAAAAATGCGAAAATTTTCTACTTTACACCCGCCGTAACTCTGGAATCGTTCACTTAACAAAATAATGTTTAGGACCATTTTGTTCGTAATTTAGTGTAGTTTATTTTGTATATTGCACTTTTCGCGCTAAACACTATAGTTTTCTAAATATTTCGGAAAAACTGATAAAAACTACTAATTTACCAACTTCTTCCCCCCCTCCCCCCAAAACCCGACGCTGAAAACGGTGTAACTTTTTACCAAACAATATGTGGACAGTATACAACAATTTGGAGTTGACAGGAAACTTTTACCTTGGATGTTGAGGTTCATGTCTAATTGCACTGTACTAATTGAAGTAGTATCGATGCATACTTTAGATTTAATGTTATTAATCTTAAACCTAAGCTTCATTTATAGTCTTTTTAAACTATTATAGATGTACACTTTATTAATTTTAACTCAATTTTAACTGAAAGCCTTATTTATAGGCTTTTAAAATCAGTATATTTGTATACTTTTAATATTTAATGTTATTAACTTTAAATCTAAACTTCTTTTATAGCATTTATTTATTTTTGCTCTGCACTGGTTTGGTTGGTTTGCCAAAACAAGCGTTCCCATTGTTATCAAAATCAAAAATGAATGAAAGTAATTATTAAGTTAGTTGTTAATCAAGTACAAAAAATAATTTCAAGACTTGAACTCATTATGGAGAATGTGTTCGCAGTTGACACTATTTTCAAACAAAAAGTCTTTAATCATTTTATTTTTGTTAGCAAAATTACCTTTAACCCTAACATTATCAAGCAAATTCAACTTTCTGATTGTATCGCAAGTTCATTAGTGGGGCCAATAAATGAAGAGTAATAAAATAAGTAGCTCTTTTACTAAGATATTATTGATAATTGAAAGACCCATTTGAATTTATGAAAAGCGAAGAAAAAGCAATTGAATCGCCCAATTGTCTTTTGATTTAAAAGTTCATCATCATTTTCTCGTTGTAGAGTCATTCCTTAATTATAAAGCTGAATTAAAACATTTTCAGATGAAGAAGCTGCGCCCGAAAGAAGACAACGCAGGAAACATAACAGGAGAAGACGTGAGATATTCTTTTGTTTCATTAAGTAGCACTAGCAAAATTATTATTCTTTTGATTTTTAAGATTTACGATAAATTATACTGCATCAGGTTCAAGGGCGCACATATAGGGGGGCAGGGGGGCTAGAGCCCCCCTTTAGAAATTATAACTTCCTTGCTTTTAGTACAGTAATCCCTCGGTACATCGCGCCTCGTTATATCGCTGATTCGGATGTATCGCGCTTTTCCTTTGTCCCCCCAAAAAATATACGTTTAATTAAAAAATTTTGCTTTTTATTTAAACTCACCGCAATTTTTTTGAAAAATATTTCTCCAATATATTTCTTTTTTTAATAATAATAATAATAATAATAAACTTGCATGATTTCCATGTACTTAGTTCAATACAGCTTCAACTGCAACTTGCGATTCATATTCCACCATAAACCAATAAAAGTATTTCTGTATTTTTTTTTAAAGAAAAAGTATTTTCTTTTTGAGTTTACAAAAAAGCATCGTTCTAGTTCGGTATTAAACTAAAAATTTTGTTGAGGCACATGTCATTAAATTTTATGTTAATAGGTTAAAATTGCGTTACTTTTTATAACCTCGGTTTTATCGCGTTTTCGGATATAT
Organism: Uloborus diversus; assembly: GCF_026930045.1. Classification (NCBI taxonomy): domain Eukaryota; kingdom Metazoa; phylum Arthropoda; class Arachnida; order Araneae; family Uloboridae; genus Uloborus; species Uloborus diversus. The sequence continues at coordinate 261,685,022 of NC_072731.1, forward strand.
CGCGCTTTTTTTTTTTTGTTGTCTCCCGACAAGAGCGATATAACGAGGGGCTACTGTACTTTTTTCTTTGCAAAAATGTAAAAACATTTCTTCTCCATCCATTAATGAATAAGTTATTAAAAATGTCAAATTTTAATGACTCTAATCTGTCCAGAAATCTACTTTTATGGGGAAAATATCCCGGCAAACCATGGTTAAAATATCTGAGCCCCCCCCCCCTTAACAATTTTGCATATGGGCGCCCATGAGCAGGTTCAATGGTGGTGTTCTGAAGTTGATATCTGCGTGTGGGGGGAGGGGGTTCGGAAAATTTGTACACAAAAATAAGTGTTTTACCTATTATTTTTTTTTGGGGGGGGGGGGGCTTTTGTAATTCACGGCTTGCCGTGTTATTTAGTTTGAATGATTGTCATTATCTTCCTTAATTGATTCGTATTAATCAATTGTTTTGTGTTATGCAGACGGAAAACTGGAAAATGTTACGAAATGTCTACCTATTAATTTGGGTTCATGTTTCAATGTTTTGCATTTTAAATGTGCGTGATCTGTAACTTATTCGTTTGTTTTACTCAATTAGAAAATTATTTATTTCAAATAATTAATTTATTATTATCATTATTACTGGAAAATTGCCTCTCAAGGTATGGAGGGTGAAAATCGCTTCTACATTTAAACGAATCAATTACACACTTGGTGATATTGTGATTGTTGAAAGTTTAACCCTAACTCCAGGGGATTAACCCTAACTTCAGTGTTCATTGTTGACCACTTTTTCGTTTCTTCTTCTCCTTAAATGACAGTTTTATAAATCAATCAGTTTAAGCTACCGGATCCAGTTTAGCCTTGTCAAAATAAAACGTTTCCTTGCATAATGAAAGACTAGCATAAAACATTGCCAAAAAATATTATCAAATTACAAATAACTTACTGAATTTTTGGTGCTTCAACAATGCTGTGGAGCGAGTTTCATTGTTGGTGACGTCAGAGCGTTACTCGATCAGTGAATTATCTATTATATATATATGAGGATTATTGACTTTTGTAGTGGATGTGACTATTGGATAGTATCGATGTTTTAATTGTGTTGGTCATTTATGTCGCACTACGAGTCAGTATTTCTGTTTCTAAAGTATGTAAAACGCATTTATTCAATTGTATATATGCAGCGACTTACAAAAGACGTAAAATCTTCGGAGCCAGGAGAAATTTCAGGCTTGAGACAAGTTATTTATCAGAGTTATACAAAAAAAAAAAAGAAAAGAAAAAAAGAAAAAAAATCACTGTATCATGCATTCCGAAATATTCCTGTTCTGAAAAAAACATATTTTACTGTCCCAGTCTTTTTCGGCCCCTGTGTATATGCAACATATTTGTTTCACTTATTTAAATATTTAGTTAATTATGTACTTAATTTTTGTATTTTTCAGAGCAACAAGAAGAAGAAGAAGAATAGAGTGAAAAAAGAAAGACATCAATTTCCTCAGGAATACTTGCTTTATAAATTTCTCAAGTTTTTTTGAGACTGGGTTAAAGTTATCTATGATATGGAAATGAATGTTCAATAAAATATGTATTACTAAAAAGAGTTTTCTTCTGTGTTTAATTTTTTGTACTCTATTTCGTTCGTACTTTACCTCTAATAGAAATTAGAAACTTAGCTAAAATCGACAGTAATATCATGACAGTACGCTTATAGTTTAGTGTACACTAATTATCAAGCTATTGTTGTACTTCTGTTTACACAAATCATGCTCAATAATTTAATCAAGGTTGGCAAGGTATTACCCACCCCCTGTAAATACAATCTTAAAAACCGGTATTTACCGTCCTGGGAAATACTATGTTTTTCCCACATGGGAAAAACTGATTTTTAAAATATAAATACAGTAGACCCTCCTTTTACGCGGGGGTTACGTTCCACGGAAATGCCGCGTAAATCGAAACCGCGTAAATGGAGACCTAATACTGGTGTTGAGACAGGGGTTTGGTTCCGTAGATAACGAAATACTTCATTTTAGTGAAGACTAATTCTGTAATAAGTTTAATGTGTACTTATATCGACTTTTATGCACAACATGCACAAAGAAAACATAAACTAATTTCGTGTTCTGTTTATAAAGAGGAGCTGGCTATGATAGTCTTTTGGCAGTCATTCAGAATTTTTCTCTTTAATTATTTACAGAGCATTAACGCATCCATGACCACTTGCGTCATTTCCATATTAGAATTTTCCTTCACTAACAAATCAGAAAGATCATTTCTATTGTCTAGGAATGGCTCAAAATTTTCAATGTGAACGTTTTCAGTTGTGTGTTACCGACGTCGATATCTTCGTTGGTTTTGGCCTCCTTTGTCACTCCTGAAAGCTCTTCTTCCAGTGCGTTCTGAACTGTGTGAGTTTAATAACTTGACTTCTGGAAAGAGCTCAGGAATCAGTCGCATAAAATATCTCCAGTGGTCCAAACTCGATTATTAGCACGCCAAAATGCAGTTGGTTACGCGTAACCTGCAGTCTTTAGGAGTTTGGATATTGAAAGAGGGGAAAATGTTATCTGTTTGCATTGCCGCATTAACGTAAAACCGAAACTCAGCCTCGTAAAATAAAATAAAGGTGTCAAATCTTAAATCACGTATAATCGAAACTGCATAAAATGAACCCGCGTAAAACGAGGGTCTACTGTACAAAATAATCTTTAAAAATATCAAAATTGAGATCTAAGTAAATAATAGTTTGAAAGATTGAAAAAAAGAGGAAAATTCACAAAAATGGACAATAAAGTGGATTTTTTAATTTTTTTGAGGCTTTTTGCAAAACCAGTCTATTTCTAATATTGTTTTGGATGAGTGAAAAAATAGAAAAAAATACGTTCGAGAGATGCTGATGATGCAGGAGCAAAGAGAGAGAGAGAGAAGGGACACTTGTTGGCGCGAGCCTGAAGGGGGCCCAATATTTTAAAAATAAGGATTTAAATATCGGGATAAACAATATGGAGGGGGGCCCGTGAAAGTCAAAGTCATTTGTGACGGGTCCCTAATTTCTGCGCACGCCCCTGCTTCCCGGTCTCAACCAGGTTTTACCACATATTGCCATTCATAATACGGTAGTTTATGTAAAGATAAAGAAGGATCCCCCAGCAAGTGCAGATCATGGGAGGGGGGGGGGGGGGTCATGACCTCTACCCCCTTTAAGTGAGTCTGAAACGGCGTTTTAGGGACTTATATTTCGAAAAATTCGCCCCAAACCTCCTAATTATGTTCAAAAACGGGACTTATGACTCCCTCCCCCTTCCAGAAATGACCCCCTCCAAAACCAGAGGCTGTATATGTCCCTCTGGGCCTGATTAATGAATAGGTCAACTAAGTCGTGGCTTAGGGCCTTCATTCTTTAGGGGTCCCCCCCCCCCCCCCAAATAATTAAAATAGTTTTAGTCTACTGTAAGGTTTCACTACAGAGGGTGTTGGGGGGGGGGGGTGGAAGCATATGGCCTAGGCCCTTCAATGTCTTAATCGAGACCTGTCTGCCCTTACTCTTCCCCCCTCGCCCACAGACTCTTGCTGCTCTCTGGCGCATCCCGATGGGAGTCAGGGATAGATGTCTGACTATTCCAAAGATTCGGAGACGTTATGGCAATTTTTTTAAACAAAATTATTTTCTTTTAACAAGGGCGCCCATATAGGGGGCAAGGGGGGGGGGGGGGGGCTCGAGTTAGAAATTAGAACTTCCTTGCCTTTAGCACTTTTTTCTTTGTAACAATGTAAAAACAGTTCTTCTCCAGCCATTAACGAATAAGTTGTTAAAAATGTCAAATTTTAATGACTCTAATCTGCCCTGAAATCTGCTTTCATGGGGAAAATATCCTGCTGAACCATGGTTAAAATATCTGAGCCCCCCCCCCCCCTTACAATTTTGCATATGGGCGCCCATGTCTTTTACTGCATAACATCTCTTTTCTTCAGTGCAAACGGGGAGCATGTTCGCGTTTTATCATTCAGTAAAATTCGAAGTTTCATTTAGTAAACTGCAACCCCCCCCTCCCTTACAATTTTGCATATGGGCGCCCATGTCTTTTACTACATAATATCTCTACTCTTCAGATGCAAGCGGGGAGCATGTTCGCGTTTTATCATTCAGTAAAATTCGAAGTTTCATTTAGTAAACTGCGCCCCCCCCCTCCCCACCGAAAAAAATGTTAGCGCTACCGAAAAAATGCTCTACCGAAAGAACACACTGCGTCGACCCTTTCACACCAAACAGGAACTCTTCAAACAAATTGAGCTTCATCATGATCTTTAGCGGAACCTTTGCATAACCCTCCTCAGCTCAGACAAGGACCACGGTGTTGAGCTGGAAGGGTCAAACATCCAAACATCTGTACTTAACCTCCCCCCCCACCCCATCAATCCATAAACCACACTTCCTCGCTAGTTCCCCGCGCGACTACTAGGGGCGAGGGAAAGAGGGCCCCGACAGATGGCGGGGCGAGCGCCATTCGATTCTTCGCCGGCGCAGTCGCAATCCGTCTCCTCCCCCCCTCAATGCAATCGCAACAGCCCTCGAGGCAAAAGCGTCTCTGGCGAAAGGCGATGGACCGCCGAATCGCTTCGACTATTGCAATCCAGTTCGGTTGTTATTTCCTTTGCACAAGAACCGATAAACCTGCACGTGTGTCTGTGCATCGCCTGCACATAGGAGAAGCCTCCTGAATGGTGTGTGTCAGTGTGCACCGCGACTCCCCCCGTTCATTCATAAAATTCGTTCGAATTCGTTCTCTCGCGAGCCGGCGTCTTTTCGAATGGTGATCCGTCATATTTAGAGCTCGTCCGTACCATGCCACCAAAGTGGGACTTCGACGACTGCTGGCAGTGGTTTGTTTGTTTGCACATTGCAGCTGTGTGCCTACAAGTGTGTGCAGTGAGCGACTTGAATGGAGGTGAGTGCTTCGCTTTTGTTTTTGCTCCGTGTTCTGTTTATCTCCGTGCGCGCGACCCTTCGAATAAATCGAACGAAGCACGTTCCCGATCCCTCGTAGCATCGTGCCGCCCTTGTGTTACATTTCCCAAAAACCGAGAGCCCTAAGGATCGATGTTGTCGGGTTTCCAGTGTCAAATATATTTTTGTCGAATATTTAGGGCAAGGGCGCCCATATAGGGGGGCAAGGGGGGTCGAACCCCCCCTTTGAAATAAGAATTTTTTTGTTTTTAGTACTTTTTTCTTTGCAAAATATAAAAACATTTCTTTTCTAGCCATTAATGAAAAATTTATTAAAAATGTCAAATTTTAATGACTTTAATCTGTCCTGAAATCAGTTTCCTCGGGGAAAATATCCGGCTAAACCATGGGGAAAATATTTGAGCCCCCCCCCCCCCTTGCAACTTTGCATATGGGCGCCCATGATTTAGGGGTTGAACTGTTTTATCAATGTAAAGCTTGCGTCTAATGTGGTGTTACGAGAAAATTTTAATGAGGAGGTATAGGGGGGCAGAGCCCGGATCAAGTCAAAAGTGCTGCCCAGATCCTGATAAAAGTTGGTGCCCCATTCAGAAGACAAATTATTTTCAAAGTAGTTGTGTGCAGGTCCCGATCAAGCCAAACTGGTGCCCAGGTCCTGAGTAGATGTTGGTGCCCCCCCTCCCCCATGAAAAAATTCGCACAATTTTAAAGTCAATGTTTCATACTAGAAACCTAATGTACTAGAAACTACATTTTAAAGAAACATTACTACATTTGAAAGGAAACCTGGGATTTTAATACCAAACACTTGATAGTCACCATACTAATCACGGTTAAAATTGCCTTACTTTTTGAGGCGAAAAAAAGTTAAAAAACGATTTAAAACTGCAAAAAAGAAAAAAAAAATCTCACTAATTCTGACATCAAGCTTTAAAAAGGCTTTTTTCTGGCTTTAACAAAGGCGAATGTGTCGATTAAATAATCGAAATCTATATTTGATGTCACAGAATTTTCAATGGTCAATAGCAAAACGCCTGTAAATTATCCTGAGAAACGCAGCTTCTCAAATGATTGATTCCTTTCAAAAATGAAAAGGAACGTTCACTGGAACAGCTGCTGATAGGCAAGGTAAGAAGCTGCAGGGGTGAATACACATTCGGAAATGTATGTGTAATATTTAGTGATCTTATTCTTTTAAAACATGCTCCTGGAGAAGGGTTAACTTTTGCAAAAATTTGAAAGTATGTTAATTCTTCTGGAAAATTCATCTATGTTATCCGAGTATTTTTTTTTTCAAATTCCAGAGCTAATTAACAATGACTTCTTTACGCGAATTTTTTTTGAGTTTTTGAGCTGATTTAAAAAAAAAATTTGACTCCCTCTCCCTTAAAGTTGAGAAAAAGTAAACTGAGCTTAAAAAAAGGGGGGGGGGAGGTACGTGAATTTCGGCTAGGCTATTTTGCTGCCCCTAAATTTGTGGTGCCCAGGTCCGCGGACCCGCCGGACCATGGCACCAGGCCATGGTTGTGTGGGGAGGGAGGACCTTTATATTGTACACTATTCCTTATCCCCATTCCCCTGTTCCCTTTCAAAAGTAGGTTTTCTTGAAAATTTTTATTTTTGCGAAATGTTTGTATGGGGGGGAAAACAAACAAAATCCTTTTAATAAACAAACAAACAGAAAAAAATGTAGTCATTGAATACTGTAACCTTTTAGAAAAATCAAATATCAAATCAATGATGAAATGGATATAACAAAAGCAACAAAATAAAATAAAACTGCTTACATGAGCAGTGAAGAATCCTGTGTAGAGTTTAATTGCTAAAATGTGAGATGTGCTTTTCAAAATAAAAAATCGTTGTGGTGTGTGAAAAATTTGGTGATCCTAAAATTATTGTGCCCAGAGGGGGGGGGGGGAGTGCGAGATATAAACATATGTTTATTTTCAAGCTCACATCTTTATGTGTACATATAGTTTTAGTGCTTCATGGTGGCACTAACTAAAAAGGTCCTACTGTCGTGGGAAGGTAAATGGCTGCATATGCAGAAATGAGAATTTTAGATATTTGAAGAAACATGTTCAGGATTATTGACAATCGGGAAATGTTTAAATTCGACGGTTTTTTCGTGCTTTATTTTCGGCGGAAACCAATTAAGCAAGCTACAATAAACTATAGCACAATAAATGACTAAAATGCAAAAGAAAAAAAGGAAAAAATTTGCAGACACTTTCCCACTGCAGTACAGCCCTTAATCCGTTATCCTCTCTCTTGTTACGTCACTGTTCTGAGTGTTAATTCTTCGCTTAAAAATATTTGACGTGAAATTCCAGCTATTCAAGGCTAGCTCATAATTGTCAGCATTTTTTTCTGAAGTTATACAGTTTTTAACGCGTAATTTAAAGCATTTTTCACTGCTGCTAATTTTAATTCTCAAACTTTTTACCACGAAATTTTTTTTGTTAACTTCAATTGTTTATTTATGCTAATAAATGTTTACTTAAAATCCAGCTGTGTAGTATTTAAGTTTTAAGTAATACAATTCCTAAGATAAAGTTTAATGAAAGAACTAAGTTATTGAAGCAGAGCACTTTCTTGACAATTAGTGTTATATTTACTTTGTTCATTTTAATCACATTTTAACGCGAAACGTTTTTGATCGGTTTGCATTTGTAGCTTTTTAAAAAAATATTTATTATGCTACTTTCTTTAACCTGTTCTCTTTTTTTTTTTTTTTTTTTGACTTCAGTCACAAGCAGTGCTGTTGATCAAAAAAAAAAATTTTTTTTTTTTTAGAGCACAGAGGTGTTTTTTTTTTTTTTTTTTTTGTAGATGTCTTCATAATTTACGAATCTTCGATAAGCCAAAAAAAAAAAAAAAAAAAAAAACAGCTCAGCTTAGATTATTTTGCCACCTTTAATTCAAAATGCACACATTTATTATTTTTTAAAAGTTGGTTTGAAAACAATTCACGTTAAATTACTTTTACATTGTATTACTTTTACATCAATGAACCAAATATTTCGAGACTATCTGCCTTCCCCCTCACTCTTAACAACAGGACTGGTCATAAGCGATACTTTTTAGTTTGAAAATATTCAGCACGAATGTTAATAGGTGATTAATGTATATTTCTTTTAACTGCTAGCAATCCTTTATAAGCCTTGAAACTGATTAACTGAATTTTAAAATGGTTTATTAATGCTAATACTGTCGTGTGCAGGTAAAAGGTAGTCACTGCAAATTTTTCATTTTTTTGCATTTCTGTCATCTATTGTACGTTATCTTGATTGTACAATCTGGCTTATTTGGTTTCCGCTGAAAAAAAGGCGCCAAAAGCTCGTCTAATTCCAATGTTTCCCCATTGTTAGTATTGGATCCAAAACGCGTTTATATCTCGAAAACTCATTTCTGTAAATACTGCCGTTTACTTGCACACGGTAGAATAACGTCTTAATGTACAGAAAATAAAAAACTTAATTTACTAATAACGTTGATTTTTTTTTTAACCTCAAAAAAGAACCAATTTGTTGTTTCAATGTTGGCAATCCTAATGTGTCTCATAAATTGTATCATTCATGGTGGTAAATTCTTACTTTGAGCAGTTATACCTACATTTTTTTTTCTTTAACGTTTAGACAAGAAATTTAGTCCTTTCTATTAATGCGGAAAGTATTTATTTAGTTACCAAACCAGCTGTGTTTTCAGATTTAGAAATCTTGACTTGAACGTAAAAGATAAACGAAAATAATTTATTTCTAAGCATCTATTAACCCCCCTGACTGCTTATTCTGCGATTTCCACGGGCTACGTGAATGCAGCAAAATTTGCTCACCTCGCGATTTCCACGTGCATGCGTTTTTTCACGTTCTAGATTTAAACCCAAATTCCGCTATGTCATCGTTTAAATGTCAGTACAGTCGATTCCCGCTACAACACGATTCGACTTACGCGAAATGGCTATAACGCGAATTTTTCACGAGTAACGAATTTTAGAGCCAATACGAGTTTTTCGTCCAAAACAAGAAATTTTTTGGCTACTAAATACTGATTTCGTGAATGTTGTCGTATCCCTTTAAGAATCACTGACAGCGAAAATTCCCACACCAAGCTAGTCTACGTATCGCGTCGTTAGTGCATCAAATAACTACTCCCTGCATCTTTCATTTCTTTATTTTTTCATTTTAAATATTAAAGTTTATGAAATACAATGGCACCTTAGTGGTACCTTCATCTAAAGTATATAAAGATGGGAAGAAAGAGAAAGTTTATGATTAAATAAAAAAAAACTAAGATTCACGATATGCTTGAACATTAAACAAATTTATTTCATGTTTTATTCATGTTAAATAAAAGTTTTTATTTTTTAAATACAGTAAAAAAACAGTTCCTTATGTAAGAAATTTTCTTGCATGGTTGGGGAATGCTTTAAAGCAGTTTAAGGGGTGTTTATAAGTGTCTAAAAGAATTTGGTATGCTTCTAGAAAATGTACACATACATTTCTCCATAAAGCGAAATTCCGACTTACGCGAGGAGTCTTGAAACGCATCCCTCGCGTAAGTCGGGATTCGACTGTAATACGTTTTCTGAAGTGTTTACCTTGACGGTTCATCACCTTGCAAGTCGCATCTTCCTTGATGGGGAGGTCAGTGTGACCTCTCGAAAAATTCCGTATCTCGGTTAATTTTTCTGACGATTCGATAAATTTGGAGACAGTATGCCGTTTTTATTTTTTTTTTTTAAACTGTTGCCTATCGCCTTTCCTCATTAGTGGTAGCTGTGTGTACATACACGTGTATTTTCATTGGGACAAATTCGGAGTTCATTCGGCAAATCGATAAACCCCCTTCCCCCCCCCCCCCCAAAAAAAAAAAAAAAAGTTCGAGGCATACCTACTCCTATCTCCTCAATCAAAAAATAATCAAAATATTGCTACTTTCATTCACAGAACCACATACCGTAAACCGGGGTTACTTTGATACAGGTTTCGCATATTTTGTATTGTAGCACCCTCATTTTTCAAGATATTTCAACAATTCTTGAACCAAACGATAGCTTAACATCTCAGCTTTAAATTGCCGCTTGAAATTCTTCGATATATTGAACAGGGAGGAAGGGGGGTCATTTCTTGTTTAAATTAATGTTACCCCCATCATCCGGGGTTACTTTGTAACAACGTGTTTTCTCCATCTAAAACGACTGTTTCGGTGATTTGTAATAAAGTTACCCCATCCCCACATAAATCGGTGTTTCCGAAACCATTTTACTGTTTCAATCAATTGGCGATGTCACTCTGAAAAGTGATTCTTGAAACCCTGAGACCACCAGGGGGTCGCCAATTGTAAAATTAAGCCCGCCAGAACGGTTCAAAAATAAAAAAACAGGTTTTTATAAAGTTACCCCCGTCAGTCTAAAGTAACCCCGGTTTACGGTACCTTCACACACACGATCACAGTTGCTAAACTCGATCAAATGTGAAAATGTTCTATTCATTAATCCATACCTTCCGAATCTACAGTTTTAAACGAGAGCTGCCAATTTAAAAAAAAATTGTAAAAAAAATTAAACTTCAACAAACCTTTTAAAGATCGAGCGCGACAATAAATGATACAAATTTGCAAAAAAATTTTTAAATCAGAGATTTTTCTTTCTATTATTTTGTAATTTACCTCTAAACTCTAACGATCGTGTCGATAAAAATTAATTCCGTTCATGACCGTATTGAAATACAGTCGGATCCCGCTACAACGCGATCCGACTTTCGCGAAATGGCTATAACGCGAGTTTTTCATGAGTAATGAATTTTTTTAGTTGCGGACACAAATTACTCGCCTGCAACATGAAATTTTTCAGGAAAGAGCGGCGGAGAGTTAGAATGGGCTTCGTTGACACTAAATATTGGTTTTGTGAATGGACTTTCATTCCTTTAGCATCACTGAAAGCGGAAGTTCACCCACTGCATTAGTCTAAACAACGCTTTGCTTTAGTTTATACAAATAGCCGCTCCGATTCTTAACTTTTTTTTTCATTTTACATATGTACGTTGATAAAATACATTCTGATAACATTCTGATCGCGCTGCATAAACCTTCTTCATTTTTTAAATTATAAATATATTTACTGTATCTATACTGTTAAGTGTTATAATAATGCTGTAGTGTACATACTGTAAGTACCATACTGCTTTATTTTAAATTTCTGTCCCCCCATTAATCATTGATTTTGTGCTAAATTACAGAATTTTTATGTCAAATAATAAAGCTTTTTCTAAAATACAGAAAAAGTCGGTTCTTCGTAAAAGATAACTGCAATATATAGTTAATAAATGGTTTGAAACCATATGAGAGGTGTTTACAAACATCTGAAGCAATTGGGTATGCTTATAAAAAATTATTAAACATACCTTGTTCCACAACGCGAAATTCCAACTTACGCGAGGTGTCTTGGAACGCATCCCTCGCGTAAGTCGGGACTCGACTGTAATACATTCTAAAATTATTTTATTCGATAAAAAAGTTCTTTGTAATTTCCGTTTTAATACTTCCGTCGAAAGATGCAATAGCTTCGCATCTGTGGTTGGATTCCCCCCCCCCCCCCATTTTCGATTATTATTTAGCATTGTTAAAAGATTCTTAGATAAAATTGATATTTATTTTCATTAGAACTTTACTTCCGAAATGTTTACACGAAATTATGTGATAATTTTGAGTGCAGGTTTTTGAGTTTCATAATCATGACATTAAATGCTTAACTGAATTAAATTTATTTAACATAACGTAACTTTAAAATGCTTTCAGTGTAAAATCATGCTGTTTTTTCTCCTGTTTTTCGAATCAAAATCTACTGTTTGCGTTTCTTTGAAAAACGGCACGCGTGCTGTACATATTGCAGGAACTTTTTTCTTTTTCAAAATGTAGTGGCATAACCGCGAGGGTTTATTTCAAGACGTTATAACAGGCAAATCTGTTCTTTTACAAAAGGAGCTGACGTGTTCATCACATGACTTCCTTTTATTCCAATTTAATGTCATTTCACCATCACTAGTAATTTTAATGTGATTCAATAGTTTGCTCTCTAAATATCACCAACAGTGACCAAATTAAAATCAGATTTAAAAAAAATCGCCAAATTTGTCGCCAAGTTGGCGACAAAACTTGGTGACCGAAAGACTGGCAATATATTGCCAAGGCCCCTCCAAATTATAACACCACTTGAGTTTACATCGAAATTAACAATGATTCCCCCCCCCCCCCCCAAAAGGGACAAAAGGCCCCCTTTGGAGCATCCGAATGCAACCAAAAAGGGAAGTGCACTATTAGACCCCACTAGGAGTCTAAGAACCAAATTTCAACTTTCTAGGACATTCCGTTCTCGAGTTATGCGACATACGCACATACATACGTACATGCAGACGTCACTAGAAAACTCGTTGTGATTAACTCGGGGATTGTCAAAATGGATATTTCGGGTGTCTGTACGTTCCTAGGCATATATCCACGTGTGGTCGGGTTGAAAAATAATCTCAACATTCATTCGGGGGTGAGCAAAATGGAAAGGCCGATTTTTGAGTGAAAATTTTTTCGCGAATACAATACTTCCTTTTTTGTAAGAGGAAGTAAAAAGGAAATATTAAATAATTTTGTGATTCATTAAAGTTTTATGAAAATGCTCCACACATTTTTATGTTTGAAATCTAGCGTGAAAAAAGAAAAAAAGCACACTTCCTAAAACCATTTTTTGTTCACTTGTTCTTCATGTTATCAAAAAAATAAGAACGAATCGACCCTTGTCGATTGATACTGTTGATAAATATTATCGCTTGCTCGAATATCTTTCTTTGCATAGCCTCGGACGAATATATGTATCTGCAACAGTCGTTCGTCCTATCTTAAACGAATTATTCTTGAGTTGTAAAAAACGTTCGAGAGTGCTATGTGTGTCTTTTAATGTTTCAGCTACTGCGTGCAAAAATTCGTCTATTTTTGTAAATCGCTGATTTATGTCAGAATTGCGAGAGGACCCCACAACATTAGGACCCCGTAAGGTATTTAAAATGGCACAATATGACAAAAATTTTACGCTTGACAAAGGGACCTCAAAAAGTGCAATGCGACGGGCCCCAAATGTGTGAATGTGCTACTGACCTTTTTCTCATCTAACTGTTGTTTATCAACAGAGCAAGGATGGCGAATCTTTTTCTGACGCGTGTCGAAAAAAAGAAATGTCTTGCAACAGTTGAAATTAACGCTGCAAGTTCCTCAAAAAAAGAAAAATTTTGAATTTTGACATCTGGAATTCAAATTATGTTTTTCGCAATCACGAGTGTGTGTATGTAGGCTTGTGTGTTTGTGTGTGTGGGGAGGGGGGTATGTGTGTGTGTAGGCATGTGTGTCTGTGTGCAGGCATGGGTGTTGGTAGTTGTGTCTGTGTGTATGAGTGTGTGTGCGTGAGGGCGGGGTATGTGTATGTGTGTGTAGGCATATGTATTTGTGTCTGTATGTATGTGTGTGTATGTGTAGGTGTCTGTATGTATGCGTGTGTGTATATGTTTGTGTGTGTAGGTGTGTGTGTGTGTGTGCAGTTGTGTATGTATGCGCGTGTGTGTATGACATGGATGCAAACTGGAGCCGGCTTTCGCTAGAGGAGCAGCATCGTGAGGAGCCGGTCGACGGTAACGCTGCAGAGTGTGCTGGCGGGAAAATAAAATGATAGCACATCAAAACAGTCAAATGAAAGCAATAAGCAATCGTGATTGCTCAAAAAAAAAAAAAAAAGCATTTGGGTAAACCTTCGGATGTTCAAAACAATTGCATGATAAATATTTAAAACAAATTTAACTTTATTTAAAACTAGTGGAACCCGCACGGCTTTGCCCGTAGTAGAAAATTAAAAGATCATTTGGTTCGCCTGTATATTTACAAACAATGGATAGTGAATTTCTCGCCTATTTGCTATATTCATTTGCTTGCCCATGTTACGGTTCCACGTTATGATAATTTCGTAATTTATTCGTCCACGTTGTAAAAATTTGTTCGGTAACATTTTCTTAAAATTAGAATAGAAAATTGAAATTTCATGAAAATCTGCCGAACGGTCTAGGCGCTGTGCGCGTCACAGAGATCCAGACAGAGAGATATCCAGACAGACTTTCAGCTTTATTATAAGTACAGATTATCAATGTCAGGAAGAAAAGAATCGCGGAAATATCAAATTTAATGTGACACTTGTTGTCTTTTCGGACGATAATTCATTCATACTTGGTTCGATATTTAAAACTTTTAATCGTAATCGTACGCAAGCGGCGAGCAAGGTTTTTCCGTTTTAAAATTCAAATACAGTGAAGCACCGTTTATACGTTTCTCTTTTATACGTTTTTATCAATTATACGTTTTTAAAATTGGTCCCTGCAAAGTCTAATACACATTAACCTATACCTATTATATACATTTTTTCGTTTGTTCGCTTTTTTCGTATAGTCCCTTCAAAAACGTATAAACCGTGCTTCACTGTAATATACACAAAACCATGCCCCCCCCCCACCTCCACCTAAACCGTCGACAATATTATCCATCCATATCGTGTTCAAATACTTCGTATGAAATGCAAACGATTGCAGTAAAATTTTTCAATTCATTTATTGTATTTAACGGTAAAAACTTTTCATTGCTTATGTAATTAATAAGCAGCGTTTATGATGAGACCCAAGCTACGGCCCGCAAAGTAGATCTGTGCGACCCGTTGTTTTGTTTTAAATCTTGCAAGTCGAAAAGCACGATTAATGACAATGTTGCAAATTTAGAGCCAAAAATGTTGAGAAATGGGTTTCTGAGAAACAGCTGCAATTAATAGCAGGTGCATCAAATAATGATAAAAATAATTATTCGTTTTTAATTTTCTTTACTTTTTTCGTAGTTTACTTTGTTCTTCAGAAATTTTTTACATATTTTGAAAATTTATATGTATTCTGACCTGCGAAAATTCATTTTCATACGAGGTGCGGCCCTCTATTCCTGCCGATTTGATGTTTTTTTTTTTATTGACACCCAAAAAGTTTCAGAAGTTTTTCACGCTCAAATCCCTATGTTTGTATTTCAGCATGATTTCCTCCCTCTGGGGTGCCCCTTTAAGAGCAAGAGCGCACTCCCCCTAAATATCTCGCAGACTCCCCCCCCCCCCGAAAGCAAGAGCCCCCAAGCGAAAAATATCCTTTAAAACAGCCTCTCCCCTAAAAACTTCAATGGCGTAGTCTGCGCCATGACCCCCCCCCCCAGGTTGGCCCTCCTGCTTCCCTTTCTAAAATGATAGTCTGTATCCACCCCCTGCCCAGCATTCTTACTAATTATTTCCTGAGATTTTTTGAATTTTCTATACGAAAAAACATGGAATAAAATGTCCATAAAAACAAAATTTCTTTATTTTCGTAATTAGTTTTTTAAACTATTGGAACT
Organism: Uloborus diversus; assembly: GCF_026930045.1. Taxonomy (NCBI): domain Eukaryota; kingdom Metazoa; phylum Arthropoda; class Arachnida; order Araneae; family Uloboridae; genus Uloborus; species Uloborus diversus. The sequence goes on from NC_072731.1 coordinate 261,700,422, forward strand.
TTAGTTTTATTAAAATACATCTCATATTATTTAAAGTTGTTGCTGGGGGTACGCATGGTTATAAAACAAAAGTTGGCGACACGGTTTAAAAGAGGTTGAGAACTCCTGACCTGGGAAGTGGTTAAAAAAAATTTCTGCTTTGGATTTTTTTTTTTTTTTAAACTCTTGATTGAAGAATATGCAATTGGACGCTTGCGCATTTTAAATTTTCTCAGCAAACTTATGAGCCCTTGGGCATTTTCACAATTAAAGAACCATGAGTTCGTGCTCCCCTGATTAAGCTTGCCGGAGGCTAACACAAACTTTTAATTCATTTTTCCACCCCGTGCATTTTTGTTAGCTTTAATTGTGTTTTATTTGCTCATAAATCATTCAAGTCAGCGAAATTTTATATTAATTTACGAATGCATATGTTCTTATTAAATTCATTCCTTTAATTAAATTTGGATTTGTGTAGTTTGATTTGACTTACGTCTTTGAGAAAAGTTTTTCGCTAGCTGCATTTTCGCTGACTATTTTGCAAAACTATTCGTTAATTAAAGTCTAGTTTCATCTGAGCTTTTGTTAAAGAATACTTTTAACCAATTTGTAATATATATTTTTTCCTTGCTATATTTTTAAGGCTTTGGGGGGAAGTATAATAAGTCGCTATTTTGAATTCTTTGTGATGTTCTCTTTTATTTAATTTTAATTTTAATTAGATATTGTGATAATTTGTCTAAAATATTCGTAGATTTTTTAAGTTTGAATTTTTATGAGTTTCTCTTTCCGTTATTGATGGAGGTTTCTGAAAAAGAGGAATTGTTAAGGTGAGTACAAATACTTTGCGTGGAACACATAGATGAATTTGCACTTTTGAGGATTTAGGTACATTTGTTGCGTATAAAATGTACAAAATCGATTAAATAGTGTGTCAATGGGGTTGTTTCCTTCAGTCAAAAGTAGTATTTTTTGTCACTGAAATTGATAGAATAAGCAAAAAAATAAATAAATAAATAAATAAAATAAATAAAAAAATAAAAGTAAAAATTAATTGGAATTTTGACCTCTTGAATTCAAATTATGTTTTTCGCAATCACGAATGTGTGTTTATGTAGGCGTATGTGTTTATGTGTGTGTGTGGGGAGGGGTATGTGTGTTTGTGTGTAGGGGGTATGCGTGTTTGTGTGTAGGGGGTATGTGTATGTGTGTAGGCGTGTGTGTTTGTGTCTGGGTAGTTGTGTGTAGGTTTGTGTGTGTATGTGTGTGTAGGTGTATGTATGTGTTTGTGTGTGTTTGTGTGTGTGTACGTGCGTGTATGTATGCGTGTAAGTGTAGGATATGGATGCAGCCTGGAGACGGTTTTCGGTAGAGGAGCAGCATCGTGAGGAGCCGGTCGACGGTGATGCTGCAGAAGGTGCTGGCGGGAAATAAAATGATAGCACATCAAAACAGTCAAATGAGAACAATAAGCAATCGTGATTGCTCAAAAAAACATGGACGCAGAATTTTTTTCCCCAACAGTTATTTTTTTATTCATTTTTTAAAATGTCCGTTTTTTTTTTCAAAGAAGGCGTGATCTTGATGACGTCACAAATGATACTCTTTGGCACATCTTTCCACCGCGTTTCCACGTTATGATAATCAAGAAGCGAATTAAAATTGCGCTCTACTTGTTATCAACCCTATCGTTGCCAATACACGTGAGTAAAGATGGGAATTAAATATCTTGCTCTGTTTTTGGCAACACTAAATGGCATTTCATCATTTGTGTGTCATGGGCAGAAGCGTAAACAATGAAAGCACACCGAATTAAGTAATTTTTTAAAAATATTAAACTTAAACAAATTATTTAAAAACTAGTTAGATCCTATGTTTTTAAGCATGCTCTTTCAGGAAAAAATACTTTTAAAATTTTGGAAACGACCCCATTGGTGAATGTGCAATCTTGAGGATTTAGGTACATTTGTTGCGTATAAAATGTACAAAATCTGTTTAATAGTGTGTCAATTATAGCTAAAAGTAGTTAATGCTAAAATATAAGAGGAACTGTAAAAAAACAGAAATTGTGGATCACATTTTCTCTGAATGACTATCCTGATAATGTGAGTTTGATTATTAAAATGTTTTAAAACTGCATTAAACATAATTTGTGTGTACTTTCGCAAAAATTTCAATTTTATAAAAAAAAATCTATATAAGTAAAGCAAAGAATATGTGGGTACATAGTATGTGTGTATGTTCCTTATACAATTCCACAGTTTACGTCGAATCTCGACCAAACTTGACAGGGAGGTACTTTGGCACCCGAGAAGGAACGTACGGGACCATTCGAATTTTAATTCTAAAGCCCGAAAATGGCATTAAATGGCTCTTTTTACCCGAAATAATTATCCGATTTCTTTGATTCAGGTCCCATTCGAAAGCTCGCGAAAGATACCCTCAAGGTTCCCTCACTTTCTTCGAATTTCAAAAAAAAAAAAAAAAAAACCTGTAAAATCACCGGGAAAAAAGTGAAAAGCATCATTAAGCCTAATGGAACTCTTATTTTCATATCGGAAAATTATCGTCTGCGCGATCTCATTTAAAATTAGCTTTCAGAAGGTTGCCACTTTTTTTCTCCCTCGGCTGTGACTAAATAAAATTTTGCTTTTGTTTTGAGATAAAAATTTCTCCTTTTGATTATCATTTGGCAATTTATCTCCTTTCTTTTTTTTAATAAGGATTTTATTCGGGAATATTTGATTTGCCGTTTTCTTTCTTTAAGAATGATTATTTGAAAGAGAAATTTACAGTATTTTTTTCCCCTCTAATTGAAGCCTGATTGTTGAACATGCGTCACTTGACATAACATTTATTTTCGAAGTAGACCGTGCACAGCCGGGCAATGCAGCTAGTATTAAATAAATAACATGATGAATGAAATAGTTGGAATTTTCTCTCACTTAGATGTATGCAACCTTATGCTATTCGCAACTCCAATAAACTATAGGGGGCGCTGCAGCCACTGTATAATGACGGATGAAAAAGGTAAAACAAACTCATGCCGTAACTTATAACTTGCTTTGACAGTAATTTTTAATCGTATTTGGGGGGGGGGGGGGGGAGCTTTCTTTTCTATTCTTCTGAAATGACATTACACCACAAACTGTCTGAAGCCTGTAATTTACCTCAAAGAAAACACGTGGAATGGAATGTTTTACCTTTCTTTTTAGTATTATTAATCACCGCAAGGTAGCGTATTCGAGCTCTGGAGTTACGAATTAAGCAAAGCTAATGGAAGAAACGTATAACATATTTAAAAACGAAATTAATGAATTACGCCATTTAGAGAATAAATTTGCTTGCTAAATTCTGCCAAATTTAAACTGATCTCATAATTTCAACTAGTGTTTTCATAAATCTGGCGTGAATTATGGTTGTCACATTGACGTGAGCCATCTTAATAGTCATGTTTGGGAGTGCCAAAATAAATTTTCAGCGGAAATGGTAATTTATAATGCCGAGTATTAATCCTGCATCGCATCACCGTGAAGTAGTCGATATAATTAGAAAAAATAAATACCACACGAGGCGAAAATTATGCGTTTTACATAAAAATTGCTTTGAAAAGGTTTATGATCCACTAAAAATAGCGAGAAATGTTTTTATAATAATGTAACAGCTGTGAAGGCATAATTTTTCATTAACTACTCTAAACATGTAGAAATCATAATTAAAACTTCATATTTGCGTGGTTATACATTTAATTTTTAGTGTACTAATTTGTTTCATTACATCTGCATATGGTTATGGTGGTTCACGAAGGTTTTGAGTGACAAGGTGATTATTTACAGATTCATAAATTGAAGCATAATAATATAGAGGCTATTCCACCTTAAAAACTGAAATTTAAATTTTTACTTGTATAATAAGTTTATTCTGAAGTACAGAATCGTTAAAAAGGAATTGAATTTAATATCTAAAACAAATAAATACATTGTCCAAAGCTCTTTTTTTAATTTAATACACAAATAGTTGAAGAAAGGGGGGGGGGGGTAGAGAATCCAAAAATTATGCTCAAGTCGTTACTTTACGGAACTAAAAAAATAAGTTATTGTCTACAATATATAAATGTTACGCACGAGTAAATAATATGCAAATGTACTAACCATGTATTTAGGTATGATAACATGAAGCAGTCGAATTACCTCGAACAATAGTTAAAAATCACAAAAATGCGTATTACACGAATTATAATACAACATATTCGCCAAAAGCATTGGCGTAGCCAAGGGTGGATCCAGGGAGTCGGAACCCTCCCCGAAATGAGTAAGAAACTTCAAAAATAGAAAATACCTATTTTTTATACGCAGTTTTTCTACATACTAAAAAAAAAATAAAAAAAAAATAAAAAAAAAAAAACTCGAATTGGAGTGCATAGAATTCTAAACATTTTCTCTGCTTCTCTAGCTAATAGGCTTTCATTTGAATTATTTTCTGTAGAGTAGTTTTTTTAGAGTAGTTTTTTTTTTTTTCACTGCAGTCTTAATATTTTACGTAACAGAAAAATGCCAATAAATAACTCAAATGTACCAATAAAGAACTCAAGTTGAAAATAATTTAATAGTATTGATGTAAAGAATATTGCATCACACAGCAAATTTATTAATCAAAATTATTATTTTCAGTTGTACTTGCTGTTAGAAACAATTTTAAGAAGCAAATTCTTGTTGCCTTTCAGAAAATCAAGGAATTCCTTGCATGAATAAGAAAAGTTAATTTTAGTTAAAAGAAGACTTTTTAAAGTGGCAACTGATAATTGCGTTTTTTCAGGTGTCCAAATTTTATTCACCAAGGAAAATGTTCTTTAAGGGCAATGTCCGCCAAAAGCGGGACGTTTAGTTACATTAATTAAAGAATAACATTTTACATGGCATTCTTACGTTTACTGACAGCAAAAAAATCGAAAAAGCGTTTAAAAAATCTAGATTGTATGTTATATTTCTTGTGTGACGGAATTTAAACAAAAAAAAGCGGGACTTTTTTGACAAAGCAGGACACTTTGGCGGGACATTCCCGCAGCGTGACAGTAAGACAAAAAGCGGGACTGTCCCGCCAAAAGCGGGACTGTCCCGCCAAAAGCGGGACGTCTGGTCACATCACCTAAGGTCCTTCCATCATTTTTTAGAAGCAATAATGGGGTTGTTTCCTTCAGTCAAAAGTAGTCATTTTTGACACTGAAATTTATAGAATAAGCAAAATAAAATAACATAGACTCAGAAAATACTTTCATTTTCCCAGCAGTTATTTTTTAATTTATTTTTTAAAGTGTCCGATTTTTCAAACAAGGCGTGGTCTTTATGACGTCACTAATGATGTACTTTTGGCGCATCTGTCTGCCGCGATTCCACGTTATGATAATTACGAAGCGAATTAAATATTGCTCTCTACCCTTCCTATCAACCCTATCGTTGCCAATACACGTGAGTAAAGATGCGAATTAAATATTTTGGACCGCGAATGGCAACACCGAATTTCATTTCATCATTTGTGATGTCATCGGCAGAAGTGTTAAACGATGAAAGAGCACCGATTTAAGTAATTTTTTAAAAATATTAAACTTTAAGAAATTATTTAAAAAATGGTCAGATTCTATGTTTTTAGGAATGCTCTTTCAGAAAAAAATACTTCTTAATTTTGGAAACGACCCCATTATACTCATCAATAAAATCTTTTTGATGTCATGTACCGAATGTTAGTCTTGGCGATGTTATGAATTTTTGGAAAGGAACTTAGGCTTATGTGCTCATTTACTGGTTAGACTACCCTATTCTCATAATATTCGAATTGGGGAATGTTGAGTAAAATGTGCTCAAATGTAATTAACGAGCTGATGTGTGCATCACATGACTTCCTTTTACTCCAATTTAATGTCATTTCCCCATTACTGGCAATTTTAATTTGAGTCAATAGTTTCCTCTCTAAATATCACCAACAATGGCCAAATTGAAATCAAATTAAAAAAAAAAAAAAAACCGCCAACTTTGTCGCCAAGTTGGCGATAAAACTTGGCGAAAAAAAAAACACTGGCGATATATCGCCAAGTGTCCACCAAATTATAACACCACTTGAGTTTGCATCGGAACTAACAATGATTTCCCCCCCAAAAGGGGCAAAAGACCTCTTTAAAAACACCCGCATGCAACCAAAACGGGAGGTGCTCATTAGAAGTCTAGGTATCAAATTTCAACTTTCTAGGACATACCGTTCTTGAGTTATGCGAGATACATACGCACATACATACTTACATACAGACGTCACGAGAAAACTCGTAATTAACTCGGTAATCGTGAAAATGGATATTTCGCGTGTCTATACGTTCTTAGGCCCTTATCCACGTGTGGTCGAGTCGAAAAAAAAAACCTCAGCAGTCATTCGGGGGGGGGGGGGAGTAAAATGGTAGTTAAGGTCGATTTTTGAGTGAAATTTTTTTCGCGAGTACAATACTTCCTTTTTTGTAAAAGGAAGTAAAAATTACTGATCAATAAAAATGGGGATGGAAATATTAGGACACAAATTCAAATCGCTCTAAAATCAATTCCAATGACAGTCAAACACAAAACAATTTTTCTGCTTAATAAATCATGATCATACATCGTTCCAACATGGGCATCAGATATTTCCCAATATTTTCAAGTTCTATTGTTGCTGAAGCGGTTTGATTAGAAAAGAAGTTTCTCTTATTAGCAACGAAAAATTTCGACACGTCAGTATAATCTTTCTCCCTCTTAAACAAACACACTATGGAATATTCAATGGCATTGTGTTCCTGCCCACCCGTCGGGTTCTCGAGAATTTTCTCGGCGATGTTCTTTGTCGTACAAGTTCCTTTCAATTATCTCGTGCTTTTATTAATTAAAAGGAAAATGGCCGCCTTGGTCGTAAGAGCACCATGTATGAATACATATATTTTTTTCTTTAGATGATGGATAGCTAGATGGAATATTTTCTGTGTGTAATAAAAAGAATTTATATGAATAACGGGAATTATTCATCGCGTTTTTTTTTTTTTTTACAATAATTAATTCCGTTGACTGGTGTCGTTTGCTAGTGTGTTTATTATTATTATTTTTTTTTAATAAAACGAAAAATGATTGCGATGTTTGAAATTTTTTATGAGTGGCTGACTACTGAATTAGCCAATATTTTGCAACGGAAAGGAAAAAAATGCTTTGGATGTTTCTCATGCAAAAACTCAATATGTTCGCGTAACATTTTCATTCTTTTTTTTTTCCTTCAAAATGTGTGTTGTAAAAATAATTTAACCCTTTGAAGACTATAAACTTTGATATAGTCTGGAAATTTTTTATGCGTAAAACAATTAAATGGCGACGTAAATAATAAGTATGTCAAGTTTTATGAAAATGATTCAGTAGTTTTTTATGTAAATGGCTGGCACATATGTGTCAATAAGGTCCGTTAGAGATGCTTTGCCAAGTTCTCAATTTTTGTTCAGTTTTGGCTGACATCATCAGTTGTATTTTAAATTTGTGTTATGAGAAATTTATATCAATGCTTTCTTCAATTTATTCTTCAGAAATTTGTAATCAATTATGTTCAAGCTTTTTTTTTTTTTCGATCATGATCTCAAACTTTAAAATAAACTAGCTGTGCGAACGGCTTTGCACGGTCTGCCTCGGAAATAAAAGTTCAAGTTACGAGTGTTCAACGATCACGCTTTAAAAAAAAAAAAAAAAAAAAAAAAAGTAACATTTTGCGGTAGATTGCGGAAAAAAAACCATAAAGGGAACATTTTAAATCCCTCGATTGCAGGAAAAGCCTCAAAACAAAACCCAGAATTTTTATTTGTTCATATTCGAGAAAAAAATGGCAACAGATCTTTCATTTAATGATTTTTCTTCAAGTTACAAATTGTAAAAAAAGTAGTGTTACGGAGAGTTGAGATGAAGCACTGAATAAAAATTTGAATGGAGGAAAGCCTTCGAAAAATAATGATTTTATGTCGAAATCTAAGTGTTATAATTAATGGTTTTTAATTGATATCTCCGCTAATTATTGTCGGAGCATTATGTAAAATAACCAAACATAAAGACGGGTAAATTATGAATCGATCGATACCTGGTTCGATGGTCAGTTCACTGTCGTTCAGGAGAAGTAATTTGGACATACATACATAGGTACATACGCTCAGTTTTTAATTATATAAGATGTTAGTTACTCCACATCTCCCACCTAAACCGAGAAGGTCTTGCAACCATTCAGGGGAAAAGTGAAGGAGTCTCACTCTCTCTCCATTAGAAATGAAAAGCTACAACTACGTCCAAAATATGATTAAATATTATGGTAATTAATGTCATTAGTGCACACGGTACTATTATTTCTTGCGAAAAATAACCGCAATATTTAAAAGTCACATTTTTTAAAACGCAAGCTTTTCGGAACCTCCGTCGTCACGTACGCATTCAACACATCTACTAGTTGAAAAACTTGGCTCATATTTTTGAGTTTTAATGTGTTGATTACGGGAATTATTTGATTTTCAGAGTGAGTGAGCTGCTGTCTCTGGTGGCGTTTTACGTACAGCTCTGTTGTAAAAAATGTATTATATACGCACACTCACACACATTGACTCGAATTTTTCATTAGCACGAATGAGGTGTCATTTCTTGGATTTAATCTAAAGCTGTCTGTTATCGAAGAATCTGAAGGATGAAAAAATATTTCGTGGAAGAAACCTTTTGAGTGAAAGGCGATATTCTTTTTTAAATGCAGTCAACTCTCGGTAACTCAAAGTCCCAATGTACTAGCTAAAGCCTTCGAGTAATTGGTGAGTTATCGGAAGTTTCCTTCTTAAAAGTTTTTTTTTTATTTTATTCTAAAGAAATAGTGCATAATAGATTGACTACAACTCATATAGTTACTAACTAATAGTTAACTAATTATTAATATTACATAAAACATTTTTAGAAAAAAAAAATAATTTTTATTAGCAGTTTATTTTAAAAGCAGTTTTAACTACTGTTTATGTCCTAGGCCCAATCTTTTAACTTCACTTCGCATTGCATTTAAAAGTCTTTTGTCCTTAATAGGACAACTTTTTGTAAAAAAAGGCTGCTTTTTTCAATGTTTGCCAAATTATCAAGCTTTACAGAAATTAGTCACCAATGAAATTTTAGATAGTCAGCCCTTGGCAAAAAGTAGACCAATCGGATACTATTCAAGATATCTTGCAACACTGTGCGCACTGAGGAGCACTAATGTAAATAAATTATCCCTCTCCAACAAGCGATAACCTAAGCAATGGTTTAAAGGAGAGAAAACAACTTTTTTTTTCTTCTTATCTTTGGCTGCATTTTTATGCTTAAAATGGAAACGAAACCTTCGTAACAACTTCGACATAAAAGGAGTACATTCGAGATATCGAGACACTTGTATTGAGAACACTAAATTATTTTGGGACTTAATGAAAACTTCTAGATGAAAGAATATTCGAGTTATAAGGCTTCAAGTTATCGAGAGTCGACTAGAGTTTGATTATTATAGTATTCAAAGAAAATAAAACTAGTGCTTGCCAAAATAGTGAAATGTACGATACGACCTCGTCCATTATTTAACTTGCTGTCATTGCTGAAATCTCTCTGAAGTTAAGTATAACTTAGGGCAATAAAATCTTCGGAAACATGATCTTTTCCTGACTAATTATTTTCCCCCAATTCCACGCATTCTCGCTTTGCGGAAGATCCCTTGCCCCACCCCTCCGTCGTCTGGTTATACTCCGCTTTTGGGGAAAATAGGATGTAAAAGCCAAGATGTCATGAAAATTATCTATTTTGTTGTTAAGTCTGACAAGAGTTTTGGGTTTAAAGTGAAACGTTGAGTAAAAATTAATGTTTAGGTGGCATTCGTCCAAAGAAAGCATCCTATTGCGTCAGCAAATGACAAGTTTTTCAAGGACAGTTAAAGTGCGTAAACATGTGTTGCTAAAATGATTTACTTGTCTTTTTTGTTTCTGTTTTATTTATTTTTTAAGGAAATCGGTACTTAAAGCACTAATTTTTATCTGCTTTTAACCTATCAAGAAAAACATACACGCCACTTACGAAGTCAAACTAGATGCCTGATGAGTGTTTTGACCTGGCAGACATTCTGTTAGTACTAAAATGCAGCATGTCTGGTTTGGAAAGCTCTGAAGGGGTCTAAGGACCTTTAACCTTCAAAATGTTCGATTTTCTGGAAAAAATATGTTATGCATAATTTAATTCTGAACAATTTGATACCTTATTTATTACCATATGCGAAAAACTTTTCAAGTTATGGTACAAATGCGTAAACTTTCCCCATAGATTTTTATATGTACAGGAACTGTTTAATCCTCTTTTTCCCAGCGGTTCTCGAGAAGATCGATCTTCAGACAGACAGACGGACGCGAACAGATTTTAATATTATAGTGGATTGCGAACTCTAAAAAGGAAACTTTATTTTTTGAGTAAAAAAAAAACTAGTATTTTAATCAAATTTTTGAGAGGAAGGTACACAATGCAATTGACGTAGAAAAAATCTCGTTTTGCCAAACTGTAGTTTAATATAACATTTGTGTCCCCCGAATTCGAGGCTTATTTTACTAATTAGTATCGAATATAAATGGTTTATAAATTATTTTTTTATGTTAATGAGACAACTGCATCTTAGTATTTGAAAAAAAAAAAAAAAATATCGTTCAAAATATGTGCTGTAATTTTGTCTGAAAACATCGGGAATTTCCATAATGTACCTCAAAGCTTACGCTCGTCAAAGGCTTGACTCCATCTTTATCTTTACTAATAATAAAGCTGAAAGTCTCTCTGGATCTCCGTCTGTCAGGATCTCTGTGATGTGCATAACGCCTAGACCGTTCGGCCGATTTTCATGAAATTTGGCAAAGTTAGTTTGTCGCATGGGAGTGTGCACCTCGAAGTGATTTTTCGAAAACTCGAATTTGTCTTTTTTTTCTATTCCAATTTTAAGAACGTTTTCCCGAGCAAAATTATCATAAGATGGACGAGTAAATGACCAAGTTATCATAACGTGGAACCGTAACATGGGCAAGCCAATTGGCGGGAAGTTCACCATACATTATTTGTAAATATGCAGGAGAACCAAAAGACCTTTTAATTTTTCTACTACGGGAAAAGCCGTGCGGGTACCACTAGTGTTAAATAAAACCGACGAAAAGGCCCAAGTGCCGAAAATATGCGATGATGAAATTAATCTACCAAAAGAAGTAGTGTTGCAACTAAATTCTTTCACGTCGTTTTGATGACGATATTTTGTTTCCGCGTACTCTGGCAAATGAGTTCAGGAGAGAACACCCGTCTCTTTGTTTGGAAATGAGCGAAAATAAAATTGAATAACTCTTCTGGAGTTTGGTTTTAAAAATGTGATCAGTGCATTTCAGTTACAGTTAATGTGAATGGAAATGTTGTAAGCATCTGCTGCGAAAATCAGTAATTGATACTTCAAAATGATGTCAACTTTCTTAACCCTTTCAGGGGCTGTGGTTGCGCTGTGAAACCACTAATTTATGAATTTTTCTCTCTTTTTTCCGAATTTTTTGAATCAAAATCGCTGGAGTCCTCTTCCTTTAAGTTCAATGAACATTATTAGATGGCAGAATAACAAAAAAAAAAAAAAAAAAAAATCGTAGGCTCAATTTCTTGTTTAAATCATCAAATTTTCAATTTTTTGTTTACCCCAAAAATTGGAATTTTCCAGATTTTAAAATTTTTAATTAGCGCTGAAAGAGTGAATCATTTTTCTTCTTTTTTCCTGAGGTAGTCAATCATATTGTTCGAAAAGATTCAAATTCATTTTTACATGCATAAACATGTTTTTGTCCTTCCCCAGGTGGGGGGTGTGAATAAATGGGGACACCACCCCCAGTGAAAAGAATTCCGAAAAAAAAATTTTTAACTGAAAAATCTATGTCTAGATGATAAAATAAACCCATTTGTAGTGTTTTTTCTTAAGATTTCTCAAAAATTAATGACGCGCCCCTGAAAGGGTTAAGCGAATTCTTCCAAAATGTCTTTCCAATGGTGCATTAGGGGTTGTCTACAAATGATGTCACGTTTTGAGGGGGGGGGTTACTATGTTGTGACAGGCTGAGACAAAGGGGAGGCAGTGGTGACAGTGACATCACACATTTTTAAAAGATAATGTGCTCGTATAATGCAGGGGTGCAGAAAATGTTTTTAAAACCATCATTTCCCCCAATCTATATGAAAATTTCCCCAAAATTTTACAATATGCTTAATGTTTCAGATAAGAATTCATTCCTATTTCTATAGGTAGAGATAATTTTCGAAAAAAAAAAGCAATTGCATCTTTAAAACTAATAGAATAAACTAGTAGCTTGTAGAACTCGGTATCTAAAAAGTAAATTAAGTCAATACATGTAAGTTTTAATTGAAATCTCATATCCAATATTTATTATTAAATGTAAATTATTATCCAACAAATAGATGATGAAAATATAAAGAGTGGCGATGCAAAAGAAAATGCATTCAAAAAACACTTGCAGAAAAAAATCGGATTAAAAAAAAAAAAAAAGAAATTGAATCTGCAAAATTTCCCAGATGGTTCAAATTTTCCCTGATCCTAGATTCCCGCCGGATTAGACATATTCTGCACCCTTGATATAATGTAGCGTGACAATGGTGATGTGTGGCACTTTGCACTAAAAGGGGGAGGGGTCAAATATGCTGAATAAAGTGACATCATTTATGGCCATGCCCTTAGGAGTAAAATATTTCAAAAATTCTTTGCAATGCTGTCACATTTTCCCGAATCATGCTGAATTTCGTATTGAGCAATCACGATTACTTATTGTTCTCACTTGACTGTTTTGATGTGCTATGATTTTATTTTCCCGCCGGCACCCTCTGCAGCACCACCGCCGACCGGCTCCTCACGATGCTGCTCCTCTAGCGAAAACCGTCTCCAGGTTGCATCCATGTCCTACACACACGCACATACATAAACAACTACACACACACACACATACACCTACACACACATACGCAAACACAGAAACACACACACGCATACATATAGACACCTACACACAACTACCCACACACTCATGCCTGCACACACACACACATTCCTCCCCCACACACAAACACACAACTACCCACACACTCATGCCTGCACACACACACACATTCCTCCCCCACACACAAACACACAACTACCCACACACTCATACCTGCACACAGACACATACACACATGCCTACACACATACACACATGCCTACATACATACACATACCCCTACACACAAACACACATAGCCCCCCACACACAAACACACATAGCCCCCCCCCACACAAACACACAACTACCCACACACTCATACCTGCACACAGACACAAACACACATGCCTACACACATACACACATGCCTACATACATACACATACCCCCTACACACAAACACACATAGCCCCCCACACACAAACACACATAGCCCCCCCCCACACAAACACACACGCCTACACACACACAGACACTCGTGATTGCGAAAAACATAATTTGAATTCAAGATGTCAAAATTCAAATTAATTTTTTAATATTTTTTTAGTTATTTATTCGTGTTCTATTGTTACTGCAAAATTAACAAATATAAAAGTGCAAGTAAAATCCAATAATAATGAAAAGGTAATATAAGAAGCGAAATTCGAGCGCTATAATCTCCTTGATGATTTATACATTATTTCAAGTACTTTAATGCTCATATTCTTAAAATGTTCATGAAATATCAGACGAGAACTTTGCAAAAGCATCAACTTGTTCATTTGGATATAAGACTTAAGTGATCCGTCTCGCTTATTATTATGATTATTATTACCGTCATCTTCTACTGGGCGACGTCTTCGAGGTGTCTTTTATCGATACTAAAGCTTTCTGGAAATTTCTGGGACAGCTATCATTTTCCGATATAATACTTCTTTTCGGTGATGCGTCTGAAAGAGCTCGCTTCTAATGATCTTTTTACAAATTTCAACTCCGTTTTCGGGTATTTAAGAGAGTTTCTCTCTGAATTCAATTGGTTCCGTATTTAAAATTCAAATTCAAGCCTATTTTTTAAATGTTCGGTATTGAAGCCCTAAAAATAGTCTGCATATATCTTGCAAGTATTTTTGGGAGAATTGTTTCATACTTTTAACTATTGTTTCCGGAAATTATATTACTGTGCTAAGATTGTGAGTTTTTGTTGCGTGTCACAATAAGTAGTGGAAGACATTTCATAACCAGTATTTCATGATTCAACTGTTACATTTTGAAATAATTGCCTCCTACCTATAGATTTTAAACCTAGATTTTTCCCCGAACTTTCGAAATTGTTTATCAAACAATTTTGAAATGTTTTCATGAATTTTGTGTCTACATCATTATCAAAAACAGATCTCTTTGTGTTAAATTGCATTTGAGGCAGTGAGAAGCAAAGGGATGTATGTGGACATTTTCAAGTTTTGAGTAAAACGCGTTTAAATATAACATCCTAGGAGGATTTCATTGATTTTTTTTTCTAAATCATGCTGTATAGCAGCAACTACCAGGTACCATCTACTACTAGTACCATCTCTTGCCCCAAGACAGAGGAGAGGTTTAATCTTCAAAATTTTAATTTTGCCACTTATGTCCCTTTGCTTCGCATCGCCTCATTTGTGTTTATTTATTTGCTTTTGTCAAATTCTCTCATAATTGAAGACGGTAAAATTTATAGATACACTAATTTAGTACGATGAGGTTTCGAAACAGAAGGCAACAAGAACTCTGATGGGTGTACAGATTCTCTGTATGAATAAAAATCACGCTGAATGTGACGAAGATAGTCGGAGCTTCCAAATGGTACCGGTGGATGGAGCTGGGTGTCCACTAACAGGACAAAATGTCAGTTAGAAAATGGCTGCGTTGACGGAAACATGTCCCGCCAATGAAACAAGAAGTGTGATAAGGTTTTTGCGTTGGGGGCGGGGGGATTGGATCAACCTCCTTGCAGTCCCGACCTCGCACCAAGTGATTCCCATCTGTTTGGACCGGAAAAGAAACACTTGGAAAGTCAACAGTTCAGAACCGATGTTGCGCTTCAGCAAGGCATCTTGATGTGGTTTTACAATCTTGGGGGACGATGATCCCTTCCATCTCCAAGTGTTTCTTTGAAGGTCCTTAGAGCGATTTGGACCATTTTTATTCATACAGAGAATCTACACACCAATCAGAGCTCTTGCTACCTCACTTTTTGAAACCTATACGTACATCAATTCACATTAAAAGAATATTCCGTGTAATGTAGTCACTCTCTCCTTAGTGCAGATATGTCGAATGGGGTCGTTTCCAAAATTTTAAAAGTATTTTTTTCTGAAAGAGCATGCTTAAAAACATAGGATCTGACCAGTTTTTGAATAATTTGTTTAAGTTTAACATTTAAAAAAAAAAAAAAAAAAAAAAAAAAAAAACTTAAATCGGAGCGCTTTCATATGTTTACGGCTTCTGCCTATAACATCACAAATGATGAAATGCCATTCCGTGTTGCCATTCAGAGTGCAAAATATTTATTTCGCATCTTCACTCACGTGTACTAGCAACGATAGGGTTGACAGCAAGCGTAGTGCGCAATTTTAACTCGCTTGTTGATTATCATAATGTGGAAACGCGATAGAAAGATGCGCCAAAGAGCATCATTTGTGACGTCACAAGCAGGGCTGTGGAGTCGGAGTCGAAGAGTCGGAGTCGGACTGATTTTAGAATAAAGGAGTCGGAGTCGGAGTCGTTGGAAAACATGGCGACTCCGACTCCAGGCTTCTTTTTTTCTTTCCTTTTCACTGACTCTCCTTGCATTTTTTAAAAATTGATTACCAATTGGTTCGATTACATGTATAAAAAGATACTAATGAGAAAATAACTGCCATTATGGCAATCAGCTAGCTTGAATGCTTACCGAACTTTCTGTAGCCGTCCCCTAGTTTGCTTGCTTTTTAACTTAACTAATAGCAACTTTAAGCAAACGGTTTTGTTGAATAACATTTTCAAGTAATCACTTTCAAATAAAAATAGAAATATAGTGTTTTGTTCTATCTCAGTTTAAAATAGTAAAAGAAACGTAACAAATTAGTAAGTCGACGCCTGTAGCTAAGGTTGAAACGTTTAAGTGTGATCGGCAAATTCAAAGAAGTTCTGGCTCGAAAGCACGAATCCAAAAGATTCGATGAAATAATCTAATGTTTTTTTTCTTTATTAAGACTATTTCTGTAAGCTTGGTTCTCACTAAAAAGTATGTAACAAAATAAGTGTAAAAAATTTCTTGATTACAACACTCAAGAATTGCAGTTAATCTTAAAATCTTCATATTTAGGTTAATTCTAAAGCAGCCAATAAAATTTAAATTAAAAATTTAGCGAAGAAGAAATATAGGTATAGTAAAAGCTATTCGTACAAATTTGTATACCGCCGCGTTTTGTGTAAAATTAGCTCCTGACGCATATGTGCCCTATTTTCGTTGAAATTTTATTGATGAAATATAATTTAAAATATATTCGTGAAAATTTTTAGAATTAAAGTATTTATATTTTTTATAAGCTCTGAAATTAACTTTGGGTGTCATCTACCAGATGGATGTCACCAGGGGCAAACCACTCCCTCTCAAGAACTTGGATTTAGAAAAAAGTTTCTTTTCTCTCAAGTTACAGCTTTCAAAAATTGAAAGCACACGATTTGATCAATATATATTTGTTAAACATTAAAGGGGGGCAAATTACAGATAATCATTTTCAAAATTTTTAAAAGGGATTTTTAAGTCATCTCACTTTTTAACTCGTAACTATTGGAAAGTTTGATTTTTAAATTGAATTTCTAACGTTGTATGACGTCTTGGGTTTACAATAAAAAACAAAATGCTAAATTTTCATAAAAAGGAATTAATATTTCAATCTCTGTTAAGAGGTTTTCCCCCTTCCCTTGAATGGAGAGAGGGAGTTTAAAAAATACAATTAAAAAAATTAAAAAAAATCCGGAGTCGGAGTCGGGCGTTTCAAAATCCAGGAGTCGGGGTCGGAGTCGGCCATTTTCCTTCCGACTCCGCAGCCCTGGTCACAAGACCACGCCTTGTTTGAAAAATCGGACACCTTTAAAAAAAATAATTAAAAAATAACTGTTGGGAAAATGAAAGTATTTTCTGTGTCTATGTTTTTTTTTTTTTTTTGCTCATTCTATCAATTTCAATGACTAGACGTAGTACTTTTGACTGAAGGAAACCACCCCATTGATTGCTTATTTCATTTTTTTAAAATTAATTTCACCCTTGAAAAAATTCAAGGAGTATTTTCACCCCTTGGGACTAATTTCAGGAATGTCTCTGTTTGCTCATGTTAGTGGAAAAATTTAGTTCGAATCACAAAAAAACGGACATTCCGACGCAGCAACGAAATGGCTGTCAGTTTTCCAATGTGCAATTACGTGCAGATTTGCATCTATCCCCACGCGTTTAAATCGAACGATTATCGGAACATAAGCGAAATTCAAAACCTTTCAATGAAACACCAATCCCGTGTTTGCCCATCGAAAGAAATTCCCTCAAACGTCCCCTCAATGCAAACACACCTAATCGATGGTTAGTGCTTCATCGCCGAGCATATCAACAGACTAGCCATTGAGCAAACAGCTATCTGTCGGTGGCAAATGGCGCTGTGTTTGCAGAAGACTAAAAATCTCCCCTATTCCTTGGCCATCCCTCTCTCGATGTGCGTATTACACATATCTATTGCATGATTTCACGGTGGGGCACCCTCCCCAGTTACGTATCGCTCCGCCATTTTCGGCGATAGCGACAGTTCCATGCGTTAAATTACTTGCGGCTAATTTCCAAGACGCTCTTTATGTTCCAGATATGCAGATCCGGAGGATGCTTTTAAGAGGGAGAGGGAAATTAAATTATGTTTGTCAGACAACGGAAGTGGGGGGTGGCACGAGTTGGGGCGGGGGGGGGGGGCGGCGGACTCCAGCGTATTTGCGGAAAACTCTTTGGTGTTGAATCTAATTTATGGCAAAATGTAGTTCCATTTTTGGGGTGAGAGTTACTTTTTTTTGTTATCGGAATCCAAGTCGATGTTCGTGTAATTCATTATTTCTGTACAAATGCTAAGTTTCAAATTTTAGTAGAGTAAGGCAAGTGTAAAATGTAAGCGGAGGAAGCGTTTAGAGTAATATTTCGATATTGTTTCTTTTTCAGGAGTACATTAGACCCTCGTTTTACGCGGGTTTATTTTACGCGATTTCGATTATTAAGATTTGACACCTTTATTTCATTTTACGCGGATGAGTTTCGGTTTTACGCGGATGCGGCAATGCAAACAGATAACATTTTCCCCTCTTTCAAAATCCAAACTCCTAAAGATTGCAGATGACGCATAATCGACTGCATTTTGGCGTGCAAATCGAACTACGGCCACTAGACATTTTATGCGATTAGTTCCAAAGTTCTTTTCAGAAATAAAGTTATTGAACTCACACAGTTCAGAACTCACTGGAAGAAGTGCTTCTAAGAGTAACAAAGGAGGCCAAAACCAACGAGGATACCGACGTCGGTGACGCACAACCAAAAACGTTCACATTGAAAATTTTGAGCCAGTCCTAGACAATGGAAATGATCTTTCTGATTTGTTAGTGAAGGAATATTCTGTCATGGAAATGACGCAAGTGATCATGGATGCGTTAATGCTCTGATAAGAACTACATAGAAAAATTCTTAATTACTGCCAAAGGACTATAGCTCCTCTTTTAAACAGAACACGAAATTAATTTGTTTCCTTTATGCAGGTTGTGCATAAAAGTCGATATAAGTACACCTTAAACTTATTATACAATTAGTCATCAGTAAAATGAAGTATTTTGTTATCTACGGAACCAAACCCCTATTTTAACACCAGTATTAGGTCTCCATTTACGCGGCATTTCCGTGGAACGTAACCCCCGCTTAAAAACGAGGGTCTACTGTATTTCATTTTCGGGTTTGGTAAATAGTTGGTTATTGAAACAATGCAATAACATTAAAAATTCGCAAGTCGCCATCAGTATATCGACACAACTCAAAAATCATCAAATCCTACAAATCGAAAAATAAAAATCTCATGAAATTGTACTGCATAATGAAAGCAATTAATAAGTATTGTTCCGAAGATTTTAGTTCATCCGTTAGTTAAATGAAATGAATGAATTACCGACGTTTTGGTGCGCAAATTATTCCAGACACGTGTTTCGGTGTTATAAGGAACACCTTTTTCAATGCAAAGAAGTCTTGAGTTTTTGAATGAAAAGTCATCCGTGCATCAAAACGTTGGTTCATTCATTTAAGTTTCAAGCACAAAGACATTTATTCGTTATCATCTGTTAGTGTTTTAAAAACAGTATTGAGGGCATGATTTTGTAAATTCCAAACTCAAATTTTTGAGATGTGTAAGTCCAGTTAACGAGGTGCGACATCACAATAAGAATTGCAGACATGTGTTTCGCGGTTACAAGAAACGATGCAACACAGGTCTACAATTCTTACTGATTTTTGTGTATTTTTAACGTTCTTAAATTGTTTTAATTTAACTATAAACACGGCTTACTTTACATGGGAGCTCAAGAGAGCTCAGCTTTAACGATTATTTTCAATAGTTCTCAAGAGTATAGGTTATAGGACCCCCCCCCCCTCTTCTTTCGCCAGAAACTGAACCTTGAGATCAAGGGTAAATATCTTAAAGTTGTGTATTCTACGTCGGTTTATCGTACTATTTTATCTTGATTATTATATATCTTTTTAAATGTCCTCAATATTCCTACACATAAATTCGAAAGCGCAATAATAAAGTTCCAATTCTTAAAAGGAGATACGACAAAGTTGGATTCTTAGAAGGAACGGGGAGTTAAAGAATGAATTTCGTAGCCTAAAAAGAAAGGGAGGGGGAGTCGAGAAAGAAAATAATAAGCAGAAAGAAAAAAAATGAAATTATTTAACTCTTTTTATGTAATTACTTGAAAACCGCCCGTTATGTTATGACGGGTGAAAACTTTCAACATTTGAAGAAAGCCATGCCCGTTTGGGAATATTTTTATAGTTGAAATGTTAACCCTAACTCCAGTGGATTTACCCTGAACTCCAGTAGGTGGCATTCATTGTTGACCCCTTTTTCGTTTCTTCATTCCCCTGGAATCACACAGTCTTACCAGTAAAACAGTAAAGTTGCCGGATCGAGTTCAGCCTTGTTAAAATAAAGCATTTCCCTGGCATGCCAAACATTACCAAAACATACCTTCAAATTATCATGCCGTGGCGCGAGTTTCAGGTGACTTCAGGAGTCATTGGCTATTATTAGAGCCGCTATATAGATAGGCCGACGCATCAGCTCAAGTTTAGCTATTTTGGATCGAATTTTTCATTGTTGCACTGATAGGGTTACCAGAGCAAGTTTTGAATTTTGCCAAATGTGCCGAAAATAATATTTTATTTAATAAACTATTCACGTGCCGCTAACAATTGCTCACAGTGAACAATCAGGGCCTGATTACCACACAGGCGAACTAGGCCTGGGCCTAGGGCCTTATCTTCTTAAGGGGCCTCGAATTTTTAAAAACTTATTCATTGCATTAAAAATTCATGTATTTTTGTGAAAATAATGAAAATTCCTCTTTTAAATAAATGTTAAACATTATTTTAACATTATTTTTCGTTGACTTACAGGTTATTGAATAGAGAAGGGGGGCCTTCAAGGCAATGTGGGCCTTGGGCCTCACTTTTAGTTAGTCGGGCCCTGTGAACAATCACCAAACGCGATAACTCGCCAGACAGACAACCACTCAAACACGCGCTTCGATCCAAAATGGCTAATCATAAGCTGATGCGTCGACTCGTATATATTGGGGCCATAGCTTATTTTTTCTTTATCTTTATCTTTACTAATAATAAAGCTGAAAGTCTGTCAGGATCTCTGTGACGCGCATAGCGCCTAGACCGTTCGGACGATTTTCATGAAATTTGGCACAAAGTTAGTTTGTAGCATAAGGGTGTGCACCTTGAAACGATTTTTCGAAAATGCGATATGGTTCTTTCTCTATTCCAATTTTAAGAACCAAATTCTCATAAGATGGACGAGAAAAAAACGAAATTATCATTACGTGAAACCGTAACGAAGCCAATCGACGAGAAAATTCACTTTACATTATATGTAAATATACAGGCGAACCAAAAGACCTTTTAATTTTCTATTACGGGCAAAGCCGTGCGGGTACCACTAGTTATATATAAATGAGGACTATTTTACCACTACTATACCAACAATGTATTCAACGAAAGAAATTGCATTTAAAATACAAATCACAAAAACTATCTGTTGTCAGTGAGTGTAATTACAAGAGTTCAGAATTCCATCGACAACAATCTTACGAAGTTTCGTCGATGCTTTCAAAGCACTATCTCCGAGTTCTATCTTGTTCCTTTGATCTGGAAGAAGAGGCGTGTGAACAGAGACTATTTCGAACGCGTGGTAAACAACGGAACTTCCCTTTCCGGCGGTCACTCTTTCTAGATTCAGCACTGATAGGATTTTGGAAATCTGCCGTGGTAGTCAAGGGTCGCAAGGAAAGACACAAAGGGCTTTTAGGACTTCAATGGGAAATTTGAGCGCCAACAGTTTTATTTTCTTCTAGGGATGGTTTCTGCTTGCGGAGAATTTATTTGCTTCGTTTTAAAAAGAATTTCTAAAAAACATGTCAGAGCAGGATTTTAGAATGGTTTCACGAAGTGACTTGTTGAAATATTTAACTTATTACTTCCTTGTACAAAATAAAGGAAGAAATGTATTCGCAAAAAAATTTTGACTCAAAAACAGGCCTTAATTTTCATTTTGCTCACCCCCGAATGACTGTTGAATTTCTCTTTAAACCCGACCACACGTGGATATATGCCTAAGAACGTATAGACACCCGAAATATCCATTTTGACGATCCCCGAATAAATGACAACGAGTTTTCTCTTGACGTCTGTATATACGTATGTATGTGTGTATGTACCTCGCGTAACTCAGAAACGGTATGTCCTAGAAAGTTGAAATTTGGTACGTAAACTCCTAGTGAGATCTAGTTGTGCACCTCCCCTTTGGTTGCATTCGGATGTTCCGAAAGGGTGTCTTTTACACCTTGGGGGGGGGGGGAATCATTGTTAATATCAATGCAAGCTCAAGTGGTGTTATAGTTTGACCAGCACTTGGCGACATATCGCCAAGCTTTTGGTCGCAAAGTTTTTTCGCCAACTTGGCGACAAATTTGACTTTTTTTTTTTGTTTCATTTTGGCCACTAGTGGCGATATGTAAAGAGTTTTCCATTGAATCACATTAAAATGTCCAATATTGGGAAAGTTAATCTGTATAAAACCTTTCTTTGTTTCGGTTCGCAACAATTTTGGGGCAAAAATATTCAAAGTGTTTCTTTGCTTACTCCAAGGCACTACTATTATCATTAAATTGACGAGGCGCAGTTTAGCCTATTTACTCTTACGCCATTAAAACCAATAGAACAACCATTAAATTGGCGTAAAAGAAAGTCATGTGATGCAACACATCAGCTCGTTTTATTTTAGTTTATTATAAAACTATTTGCATAGGTTGTACAATAAATTATACTAACTTAACGAACAACTTGGCGCATTTTAGAGTGCTTGTCCGGTGTCCGACATCTCTGCAACTGAACTATAATGAAAGTGTTTGCAAGAAACGGTCCTACGTAATTTTATTACAAAATATCGTTTTTTGCTGTGTTGTCTGCTTATGTATGAATGTGTTTTGCGCATTATCCTTATTACCCCGATTATCCGGATTTCCGTTTATCCAGATTGCCTTTGGTCTTTGTTAGGGGACATTTATTAATTACGTAAGGATGATGTTGGCAATTTTTGTCCCCCCCTCCCCCATGTAAGGGAACGTAAAGTTTTTCCAACCCCTCCCCCCGTTCTTACGTAAGATTCCATTTGGTTTTTCAAAATAATAAAATAACGAATCTAACATCACTAGAATCGAAATTAAATTCATTACTATTAAATTAAACCTTTTTGTGCAATGGAAGATTTACTAAAAAGTTGGAATCTAGACTGAATGTTTTTTTCGAAAATTTTTTTGTATATGATGCGATACTAACTTAAAGTAAAACATGCCATACAATAGTGCGATTCTTTTATTATATTTTACATTATTCATTCTTTGTAAAACAAATAAAAAACAGCTCATCTTAATACGTTTTTTACCTTCCAGACGCAAATTAAATAAATCCTTGTGAAAGCACTTGACTGCGCGATTTCAAATGTAAAATATCGAATTGGAAAATATTACGTAAGAATGGGTTTGCCCCCCCCCCCAAAGTATGTAGAGCTTTTTCTACCCCCCCCCCCCTTCCCCTCGGGACCCTTGTGTAATTAATGAATGGTCCCTGATGGCCGATAAACGAGGTTGTACTGTACATTCATAACTAATCTTTACTAATAATAAAGCTGAAAGTCTTTCTGTCCGGAGGATGTCTGTAGGATGTCTGGATCTCTGTGACGCGCATAGCGCCTAGACCGTTTGGCCGATTTTCATGAAATTTGGCACAACGTTAGTTTGTAGCATGGGGGTGTGCACCTCGAAGCGATTTTTCGAAAATTCGATGTGGTTCTTTTTCTATTCCAATTTTAAGAACAAAATTATCATAAGATGGACGGGTTAGTTACGAAATTATCATGACGTGGAACCGTAACATGGGCACAAGCCAATTGGCGAGATACGAAATTATCATAGCGTGGAACCGTAACATGGGTACAAGCCAATTGGCGATAAAATTCACCATACATTATTTGTAAATATACAGGCGAACCAAAAGACCGTTTAAGTTTTCTATTACGGGCGAAGCCGTGCGGATACCACTAGTAGTCACATAAAGTTAAATCACTTTAAAACATTTCGTGCAAAACTCTCGAAATGAGTGAACATTTTACATTCGAAAAACTGGCAGTATTAAAAAAAAACCGAGAAACTTTTTTTTTTCAACGAAAAAAAAATCAATTAAAATTTTCAGCAAAATGTAGTTGTGCGAAACTCTTGTGGATTGAATAGCGGTTGAATAGGCTAATTTTAATCGTTAAGGCACGAAAAAAGAAGAAGAAAAAAAGTCGAGGTACATATGACAGCTAAATTCTTTAAAAAAAGTTTTAAAACGAATTCTTATACGCTTTGATAGAGTATGAGGAGATTAAAAAAGAGTGGAGTAGGTGCTGCTAATGAAAGTCTTGCGTGTTCCTGCAACGTGTTTCTTTTTAAAAGGCGTCGTAAAAAAAAGTTATCTTGAGAGAGAGAGAGAAAAAAAAAAGTGGAATTTTCTACTACGTTGACTATAAATAGGATTTCCATTATTAAAGATGATGTGGATAATATATCTTGATATTTAAAATTCACCTTAGCGACGACGCCAGGAAATTTATCTTTCGTTGTTATAGTTAAAATCTTCAAGAAAAACCGATTAGGTTCCGTTAATTATTGGTGACTAGTGTTTGAGTGGGGAGTGTAATTAATTTCTTATTCAAAGAAAGCGGTTGGTCAGTATCGCGTGACTTAATTAAATGCTTGCAGGAAGTTATATTTAGAAACATACGATGCTTCCTCGCGTTTAATTTACTGTTTTGCTTTTCTTTTCTTTAATTTTTTTTCTCAAAGAATTTTTTAAAAATCTTTATACATAACTAGCTGCGTTGCCCGGCTCTGCCCGGTCCACCTTGGAAATAAAAATGTGTCAAGTGACGTATATTCAACAATAAAAAATAAATTTGAAAAAACATGATTTCCCTTCCAAACAATGACGACAGATATTAAAATACTTTTAAGAAATTAAATCCAGAAAGATGGATTTTAAAATACGTAACCATGGAAACACAAAATAAAATAAGTTTAAGGAATTAAAATCCGAGAGAAAATGGTCCACAATTTGAATGGAATCGAGATTTCTTAAATTTGATTTAAAACGGCTTGTAACTTTTTTTTTCCTTTGGAGATAAAAGCTTATTTTTTCGACCATAGGTCGAGTTGGATCTGGAGTAAAAAAGGTCGCTTTTTCCAACGGCGTCAAAAAGAAAGCTGTATGACAATTCCTTCACTTTTTATTGATAGATTTAATGAAGAAAGTAGTACCTAAATTACAGATAAGCCTAAAAAAATTCGAGCAGAAAACGCTAATAAATCCCGCAGTAATAAAGTTAGAGCATTGAAACAAATTGCGTAGAACGCGGAAAATTCTACCCTTTCTAACGATATGTAATATTAATATGTGCAAGTAATTCTTCATCTCATACTTGAGAATTTATGTGAAAATTGAACGTAAATTGGAATAAAAAATGAACTATTAATCGAATTTTATTCGAACTGGTCTGCAAACCTTTTCAGGACTTAAAAGAACAAACTGTGAAAATTTCAGCGCAATCGGTCGGGTAGTTCTCGAGTTTTGCGAGTTCAAACACACAGACGCTTTTTGGGGGCTTCATTTTATACTATGTAGAGAAGGGCTACTTCTGTCCGGATGTCCGGGGTAAACTTCAAAACTACTGGACGGATTTTAACCATTTTTTCCCCATAGATAGCTACATTATCAGGGAACAACTTAGGCTATAATTTATTGCTAAAAAGCTTATTTTAAAAACGTCGTGAACGAAAACAGTATATGTCATGTAATTTCTACATCAAATGATTAAAGATTAAACCCATTGTTTTGAAAATTCGTTGCCTTAGAACAGCAACATTAGAAGTACTCATAATGAAAATTTTGAATCAAGGCTTCTCCGGAGCAAACATGAGTTTTTTTTTCATTAATCATTCTTTTCTCTTTCGTAATTTAGGATCCCACTGCAATTTTTAAAATTGCTTCATTCTTTTCCTTTTCGAAATTTAGGGACCCTTTGTATTATTGTTATTTTTTTTATCGTGTCATTTTTTCCCCTTTCGTAATTTAGGAACTCATTGTATTTTTTAAAAACTGTATCATTCTTTTGCCTATCGTAATTTAGGAGCCTATTGTTTTTTTTTTTTTTTGTGTCTGTGTGTGTAGGCATGTGTGTTTGTGTCTGTGTGCTGGCATGAGTGTGTGGGTAGTTGTGTGTATGAGTGTTTGTGTGGGTTGAGTGCGGGGTATGTGTATGTGTGTGTAGGCATATGTGTCTGTGTGCAGGCATGAATGTGTGGGTAGTTGTGTGTTTGTGTGTGTGTATGTGTAGGTGTCTATATGTATGCGT
Source organism: Uloborus diversus (assembly GCF_026930045.1). NCBI lineage: Eukaryota > Metazoa > Arthropoda > Arachnida > Araneae > Uloboridae > Uloborus > Uloborus diversus. The sequence goes on from NC_072731.1 coordinate 261,726,726, forward strand.
GTATGTTTGTGTGTATGTGTTTGTATGTGTGTGTGTAGTTGTGTATGTATGCGGTGTGTGTAGGATATGGATGCAACCTGGAGACAGTTTTCGCTATAAGAGCAGCATCGTGAAGAGCCGGTCGACGGTGATGCTGCAGAGGGTGCTGGCGGGAAAATAAAATGATAGGAATTAAAAACTGTCAAATAAAAGCAATAAGCAATCGTGATTGCTCAAAAAAAAAAAAAAATCAGAATGTTCTCCGGTGACTTACCATGTTTGCGACCCTGGAGGGGGGGGGGGGGAACGCAATATCTTTAGTTCGCCAGGGGCGCTAGACCCCATAGTTGCGCTACTGAAACGGACAATAATCGAATCAACACTGGAAATATCAAAATCTTTCGCAGGCCGGTCGTTTCCTTTTTCCCAGCCGAGAGTGGCTAAGAATATAATGTACGTCGTGCATTTCATCTCAAAAATCAACAAAAACCTTGCAAACATGCATGTAAACATATTATTTTCTCAACGCTTACGGGCGAAGGGGGGCAATTACCCCCCCCCCCCTTCCTGCCCTCCAATACGACGGTGCAAAACAAACCGCAAACTAAGGAAGCCCCATTGTCATGAAAAACCAACTCGGTTTGTTGGTTTTTGTGTATTTCACGACCGCCACAAATGGCGAGACTAGAGCTGCCATCAAGGCACGAGTAAATCACCACATAAACATATGTTGCAATCATCACCATAATGGTTCGTCTGAGCTTCCCGTCCAAAAGAAAGATTCGAAGAAAATGACAGAGCGCGTAACCTGACGTCACAGATCAGGGCGAGGTCAGTTGCGGTTGCAGCAAGTGGCAGCGATGAAAGAACAGATTTCTTTTTTTCCCGACCCGATGCTTGCTACATGAAAGGCCACCTTTGATTTCGAGAGTGTTATTAGCTTGTGTTATAAACAATATTTGATATCCCGGTTTCGTATGAGTTGTTTTCTTTTTCTTGTTTTCGATGAAGGTCGATAATAAAGAAATATGTGGTAGTTGTTGCGTTAATTATCAAGTACACATGCTTTAATCCACCATCCAAGGACTCCCATATGGGGGAGAGGCAGGGGCGGCATTTCAGCATTTCATTCGGGGGGTCGAGTTTTTAAAATTTAGTATGAAACGAAACACATATTGGCTAACAGCAAGTAGTTATAATATTGGGGGAGATTGCATAGTTAAAGAGCCCCCAGAAAAGATATTTGTTGATATGAGATATTTTTTTCAAAAATAGTATGTATTTTTAAACAGTATCTATAAAAGCATTCTATGCATTGAACAGCTGAAATGTATTTCTAGCAGAAGAAAGTGATGAACACTTATTAAATAGACACACTTAAAGTATGAGCGTAACACTCAATGCAAAATACCAAGGCATTTTATTGTGAAAATCGTGCAGACACACCACTGCACGGCCTCTCATAACAATTATTACATAGAGCACAGAAGAACGAAATATTTACCCTATATGAGGAAATTACGTCTTTAGTTAAAATTAACTATGATTCTTCAGTTTTTTTCTGTTCTTAAAAGACCGGTAAAGGCTTAATGAATTTCTAATAATTAAAAAAACGGAAAAAACTTGCTCATGTCTGAAAATGTGTCGAGTTTCATCAATCATTACGGAGAACCAGCAAGATTGGCTTTCTTGAACATTGATTTGCGATTTACGTAAATTGAATTTGATCATTTTTTATCATTCCTCTTAAAAATTTGGGGGTGCCGCCCCCTCTCGACCCCTTATTTGCCGCCCCTGGGGAGGGGGGCAAGTGGGGGCTGAAGCCATTTTTGGCTCAAGCCAAAGGCTTCAATCCTTTCTAAGAAGGGCTCAAGCCCCCCCCCCCCTTAGAAATTAGAACTTTCTTGCTTTTAGTACTTCTCTCTTTGCAAAAATGTGAAACCATTTCTTTTCCAGCCGTTATTGAATAAGGTATTTAAAAATGTGAAATTTTAGTCACTCTAATCTGTACTCAAGGGCGCCCATATAGGGGGCAAGGGGGGCTCAAGGCCCCCCCCCCTTTGAGATGAGAACTTCCTTGCTTTTATTGCTTTTTTCTTTGAAAAAATGAAAAAAAAAAGATATTTTTTATCCATCAATGAATAAGTTTTTCAAAATGTCAAATTTTGATGCCTCTAATCTGTACTGAAATCAGTTTCTATGAGGAAAATGTTTTACTAAACCACTGGGAAAATTTCTGAGCCCCCTCCCCCCCAACTTAGAATTTTGCATATGAGCGCCCATGTCTGTACTGGAATTGGTTTCCTCGGGGAAAATATCCTGTTAAACCATGGGGAAAAAATCTGAGCCCCGCCTTAAAATTTTGCATATGGGGCCCATGCCATGCCACCATCTTTCGTGACTGGTAGTCGGCGGTGGTACATTGTACACTATCTATTTATCAGAAAGGCAAAAAGTAACAATAAAAAAAAAGGTTTAAAAAGAAAACAAAAAATATTAGAGTGCGATTAAACTTTTACTGGATGTTGTTTCTGATCAGAAAAAGAGACCCCCTATTAAAATAAGAAACAACAACGTAAAATGCAGTAATCTGCAAATTTGTGCGATGGGGCGTTTCTTTCAGTTAAAAGTATTACTACTTTTAGTCACTAAAGTTGATAGAATGAGCAAAAAAAAAAAAAAAAAAAAAAACATGAACCCAGAAAATACTTTCATTTTCCCAACGTTTAATTTATTATTTTTTTTAAATGTCCGATTTTTCAAACAAGGCGTGGTCTTTATGACGTCACAAGTGATGTACTTGGGCACGCTGAATGTTTACGCTTGCTTTCTACCGCTTTTCCAGGTTATGATAATTCAGAAGCGAATTAAATATTGCGCTCTACGCTTGCTATCAACCATATTGTTGCCAATACATATGAGTAATGAAGCGAATTAAATATTGCGCTCTGCGCTAAATGGGATCAGTGGATGACATTTCGTCACTTGTGATGTCATGTGCAGAAGAGTAAAAAAATGAAATTGAATCTGCGTACCTATTAAAATAATTTTTTAAAAATACTAAACTTTGTCTAATTATTTAAACAATGGTCAAATCCTATGGTTCTAAGCATGCTCTTTCAGAAAAAAAAAACATTATTTCTTGTTTTACTTTTCAAGCACAAAGTATTTTATTCAACTATACCCCTATTAGTTTACTTTAAGCATAATGACTAAAAATACTTAAAAAAATTTCCGCGTTTTGTAAAAGCTTAGATTTTTCCAAACAATTACGAATTTTCAGCAAGAAATACAAAATTACATATAACTTCAAATTAAATTCCCGAGAAAATATTTTCACGCAAAACATAAATAAATATCAAGCAATCAACATACCATCGTAACTGTCGCTGAATCTTTTTCTCTCATTGCCAGATGCATTCTGGAAGTATGTATTGATTATTAGGGCCCTCTGGCGGTCTTTTCAACTGCGAAAGAGAACTCCCAAATCTAATTGACATTACTTTCAGATAGGACGCTCCGTTGTCGTTAAATTTGCTATGCAAAGGACTTGAATTGCAAACCTTTTTTAGCAAATTCGATTGCTAAATCTGACAAAAATTACTTCAACAAAATTATTTGAAAACCCGTTCTACTTGTATTTTACACAATTCATTACTTAGAGCAATACTACAAATACAAAAGTGATCACCAGCTACAAATCAGGATTTAAAAAGAAAAGAAGCTAAATTTGGCATTTTTTTGGCGACAAAACTTGGCGACCAAAAGCTTGGCGATATATCACCGAGTGTTTGCCAAATTTTACACCACTTGAGTGACTCCCCCCGCCCACCAGGGTTGGCCGAACTGGACCCTATGGAGTTGGACCCAATGGGTTTTTTTGAAAAAACCCATTTAAAAAAACCCATTATTTAGCCCACTTTTGGGTTTTTTAAATTTTCTGAGGAATTTTTTAAAAAATAATTTAAATACATTCACAATTTAAACTTCTTTTTTTATTTGTTCTTCACCACAGGCAATGAACATAAAAAATGAATTTTGAGCTTTAATAGTATTTCTTAACTCTTAACGGCATTAAAAATATACTTCAAAGATTTTAAACAAATGTGTTTAACTTTTTTCTTTAACTGGTCAATAAATAACTCATATTATCTTGACCAAGTCCTATCACGTCTGATTTTCTCAATATTTGTAGATTGTACAGAGAAAACTAATCTAGTTAAAAGGCTTTCATGTAAATTATTTTCTACTAACCAACACGTCACAAATCTCGAATAAACACAAGGTAAATTTTTTAGAAATAAACAGATTTTTCAAACTGTCGACAGAAAACAGAACAGGTACAGTATTTTCATTATTTTACAAAAAAGTTTAATATTTCTTACCCTGTACACAGAAATAGAAAAACAGGCAACATAAAATTCAAAAAAAAATTCTTGATTAAGCTGGAATTCAGTAAAAAGGGATTTAAACTAATTGAGGTTCTACAGTAGTTTTGCATAACAAAATGAAATGCTATAAAGTAAAATGCAAAAAAAAAAAAAAAAAAATGTAGTAATTAAAAACGAACAATAGATTTTATCACTCGAGAAGTAACTTTGCCTTAACTGTTGGTAATAAGGAAAATTAAAAAAATCTGAAACTTTAACATTCTTGGGTTTTTTCGTCTTTTATACTTTTCTTCAGAAAACTCTGAATTTTAACTAGTTTTCCAGCTTTTTACCCGAAGATAATTTTTGCACTTTGTCCATATACTTACGCTACAATATGCTACAAATACCCCACATTTTCCCTAAAAAAAGACAAAAAAAACCACTTTTCTTTTAAAAAACCCAACTTTAGTTGGGTTTTTTTGGGTTTTATTTAAAAAAAACCAAAAAGCCCTGGGTCCATGGGCTTTTTTAAAAAAACCCGGGTTTTTGCCAACCCTGCCCCCCACTGAAAGCGACTCCCATTAAAATTTACTCTTTCAAATGCTTTATGTGGCCTGGAAACTGTAAAAACATACCTCATGCAGCAGGCTGCAAATGACACTGTATTTTTTTTTCTCTCCATAAAGTCGAAAGGGAACTATTTCGAGGCAATTATCAAGGAAATTGTCCAAACATCTATTACTCAGTAGTTTTAAATTTCAAATTAACTAGCGTATAATAAGTTGTGGAATGCAGAATAAAAAGTGTAAACTTTCTAATAATGGATATTTTTGCGCTGTTGCTTATATTAGGGGTTTTAGGTAAGGTGAGTGCATTAAAAAAAATCACATCCCTATATTACGAATAACCCCGATTCAACGTGTAAAAGTTTCGTCCCCGATGAATTCGTTGAATCGGGGTCCGACTGTAATTGCACATTAGTAGCCATTTTTTTAACTCGTAGTTCGAAACTATATTTTTTATATTTGTTGAAACAAATGATTCTAAATGTATTAACTATGAAGTATAATATACTTGTAACAACTTAGATCATAAACGTTGCATCTTGATTTTTGTAAAAAAGATTTTAACAATTACTGATGTCTTATGTACATTTAAGGCCACTAATTTATTTCTTGGGGTGGAAATCGAGAGCGATTGACACATGATTTTTAATCGCCATTTTTTACTTCCTTTTACAAAAAAGGAAGTATTGTATTCGCGAAAAAAAATTTCGCTCAAACTGCGGCCTTAATATCCATTTTGCTCACCCCCGAATTAATGTTGAGTGTTTTTTTCAACCCGACCACACGCGGATAAGTGCGTAAGAACGTATTAACACCCGAAGTATACATTTTGACATTCCCCGAGTTAATTATAACGACTTTTCTCGTGACGTCCGTATGTACGTACGTGCGTATGTATGTCGCATAACTCAAAAACGGTATGTCCTAGAAAGTTGAATTTTGGTACGTAGACTTCTAGTGGGGTCTAGTTGTGCACCTATCCTTTTGGTTGCATTCCGGTGTTTCTAAAAGGGTCTTTTGCCCTTTTTTGGGGGGAAATCATTGTTAATTTCGATGTATACGCAAGTGGTGTTATAATTTGGCGGACACTTGGCGATACATTCTTTTGGTCGCCAAGCTGGCGACAAATTTGGCGATTTTTTTTAGAAATCTAGTTTCAATTTGGCCACTGGTGGTGTTATTTAGAGAGTAAAGTATTGAACCACATTAAAATTGGCAATTATGAAAAAATGACCTGTGTTGCCAGATTGGGGGAAATTTCCCCATTTTGGGGAAATTTTGGGGAAATGGGTTTTGAGGGGAATTCTTTGGGGAAATATTTTTTCCTTGGAGAAAATCTGGGGGGGAAAAAAAAAACTCGGAAAAAAGATTTTTTTTCGTATTTAAATTCGCGTCAAGAAGTAGTGGGAATATTGTTTGTGTATCAAACAGCGTTGGGTTAGCTTTGCTCAACTTAATGGAATTCGCATTTCACGTTATGTGGAATATTATGCTACGGAATTCGCATTAATGTTCTGCGTGAGTAACTAGTAGATACTTGAAACAGGTAAAAATAAGTGTGATGAAGAATGTTCTTAGATAAATATATACAAAAATCATATTTAAATATACATACAGAAGCAGAGTAGTAAATGCGAGCAGAAAAAAATATTTGGCTATTTCTTATCTCTCGGTCAGGCGCTTGTATTTATGACTAGTGGCACCCGCACGGCTTAGCCCGTAGTAGGAAATTAAAAGATCTTTTGGTCCCCCTGTATATTTACAAATAATGCATGATGGATTTCTCGCCAATTGGCTTGCTCACGTTACTATTCCACGTTATGACAACTTGGTAATGTACTCTTCTATCTTATGATAATTTTGCTCGGGAAAATGTTCTTAAAATTGGAATAGAAAAAGAACAAAATCGAATTTTCGGAAAATCGCTTAAAGGTGCACGCCCGCATGCTACAAACTAATTCTTTGCCAAATTTCATGAAAATCAGCCGAACGGTCTAGGCTCTATGCGCGTCACAGAGATCCTGACAGAAAAAGTGAGATCCGGACAGAGAGATATCGAGACAAAGAGACTTTCAGTTTTATTATTAGTAAAGATAAAAAAAGATGAAGAAGACAAAAAAAAGCGGCGATAGTGGGAAGAAGAAAAAAAGTTGGGGAGTTTGATAAGAAAATTTGGCTATTTGGGGGAAAAAATTATTTTTCAAGAGACAAAAATATTAGAGGAAGTCGATTCATTTGATGAAATTATTAGGGGAAAATTTTTTTTGAATTCGTGGAATTTTGATAAAAAACATCGCTTTTTGGGGAAAAGTTGGAAGGGAATTGGGAAAATCTGGATTTAACCATCTGGCAACACTGAAAATGACATCAAAATTGGCCCAATGGTGGCGACTGCTAATTTTCCTGTTCACCTTTTACTGATTGCCTGACAGGAGCATAGCTATTTTTTTTTTAGACTACCACGTGATCAGTGAATAACTATTTTAACACTAAGGGAGGGGTGTGACTGCTATTTCTATTCTAAAATTCTCAGATTGTGCGACATAGGCGAGGACTTCAACAAGACTACCACCAACTCCGGGCAGATGCTTCCCTTCTTTTTATTGATCGTTTAGCTGCAAATACATTTTCACGGTGATCTTCCCTTTATGGCCTGGAGATAAAATAAATTTCACTGAGGACGCCTCTCTGAAAGGTCTTAAGGCTAAAGAATAAGGAGGAGGGGGAGAAAAACTAAGGATTCTCCCCGTCATTTAGAGGGGGACTGACTGTCCGGGAGCTTTCTTTACGTCGAGTCATAAACCCTTTATTCCCCTCTTCCCTTCGTTGCTCGGAGGATGGAGAAAAAATGAAAGTGAATGATAAAGTCATTGAGGTTGCTTAAAGCTATTAGAGCAATAGAAAGTAGCGTTTCCATTCACGTGGAGTCGTGGTGTGCGTGCGTGCTGCGTTATTCCCCCATTGCGGCGGGGGGGGGGGGGGATTTTAGATAAAAATAATTGGAATTTTATATTTTAAATGGTATTTTTCGTGCATGAGGGAGCAGGTGACGTTGAAAACATCGCTTGATTTTTATTTTGAAGTCTTTTCAATAAAAATATTTTGCTTTGACGTTATTGTATTTTTTTAAGTGACACGTGCTTTGGTTGCATAAGATTTCTTAAAAAGAGCTCACTTTTTGTGTAACATGTTTAAAATGTCAAGAACGACGTCTTACAGTGCTGGCCAAATTATTAAACTAAGACTGTTTTAAAAGCAAATTCTTTATTGATTACTTAACTATAGACACATTAACGAACAGTGAAATGATTATCTAATATTTAGTATGCATTCCCTTGTTCTTGATGAGCATTTTAAGACTTTTTAGCATACTTTTCACAAGGTTTACACCATTTCTTAACTTTTAAAAAAGGAGGTAAAAAATTGTTTTTACTCACTATTATATATACTCACATACGCATACTCACTAATTACCTAAAACTAACTTTAAATATAACAGAACACACTAATAAAAAAACTAGTGAACTGTTTAAGCTGATTGACGTTATGTTCCTGGTAGGTAGATAAACAAAGAACATAAACAAAGCAGACAGTGCTGCCACCTGCAATCATTAAATTATGCTAAAATAACGTAATAATCAGTGTACAGTATGTACTGTACTTTAACAGTAAAATAAATAGTATTTTAGTACAAATAGTGTACAAAAAAAAAAAAAAAAAAAAAAACCTCTTTAGTCTAATAATTTGGCCAGACCTGTACATTATTTTCTGCATTCGACGGAAAGTCCTAAAATTACGAAACAATGTTTTGAAAGTAAAATTTAACACTTTTTATTATGGTTGTTTTTAAACTTTTAAATATATAGTGCGACAATGCAAAAATGCATTGAAATATAACTTTTTCTTCTAGTAATCGAGATAAAATTAAATGAGAAGCGAAAGTACTTAGTTTCGTTTTTTCAAAGCCAAAATCAAAAACAGATGGTACTAGTAGCTCTGGAAAGTACTGTTACACAGTGTGATTTGGCAACAGTTTTCAATGAAAGCCTTTCTGCGGTTTGAACTTGGCGCACTTTTTGCTGAAAGCTTTTTTTTTTTAGTCCACTAACAGAATTTTGCTTCTAACTGCCTCAATTGAAGTCGTTGAAATCTCTCGTACTACATGGTGCATTTATAGAGATCTTGTGAAAATCTGAAATTTCCCCCCGAGTGTCACAATTCGGCCACCCCCACCCTTAATGCCAAACTAGCGTAAGTCCGAAAATGGCGGATTTTCAAGTTGCAAAAAGAAACTTACTACTCAATGAGCCGTAACAACGTAAATCTATATACAAAAAAAAAAAAAAAAAAAAAACTCGAATTTTGACCTCTTGAATTCAAATTATGTTTTTCGCAATCACGAGTGTATGTGTATAGGCATGTGTATTTATGTGTGGGGTGGGGTGTTTGTGTGTAAGGGGATATGTGTAGGCATGTGTGCTTGTGTCTGTGTGCAGGTATGATTGTGTGGGTAGTTGTGTGTATGAGTGTTTGTGTGCGGTGGGGAATGTGTATGTGTGTGTAGTCATGTTTTTGTGTCTGTGTGCAGGCATGAGTGTGTGGGTAGTTGTGTGTGTGTAGGTATCTGTATGTATGTGTAGGTGTCTGTATGTGTGTGTATGTATGTGTTTGAGTATGTGTTTGTGTGTGTAGGTGTATATATTTGTGTGTGCGCGTGTGTAGTTGTGTATGTATGCGTGTAAGTGTAGGATATTGACGCAAGCTGGAGACTATTTTCGCTATAGGTGCAGCATCGTGAGGAGCCAGTCGACGGTGATGCTGCAAAGGGTGCTGGCGGGAAAATAAAATGATAGCATGCCAAAATAGTCAAGTGAGAACAATAAGCAATCGTGATTGCTCAAAAAAAAAAAAAAAAAAAAACTTTATATTTCCTTCCCGGAATTATAAAGGATTTTTTATGAGTGAAAAGTGCGCCAAGTTCAAATCATAGAAAAAAAAACCTTTATAATTTACCAGTGTTATAGGAGCGCGATTAGTCTAGCTGAACTGAGGTCGTGGTGGCCTGATCGGTGAGGCGTCGAACTTGTCTCAGCTTCGAGAACAGCCAGTCGAAGATCCTCCGTGTACGATAATGGTGATTAGGGGACGTTAAATAGGTCGTGGTCACTCTAGTCTTCCAAGTGAATCAATGCCTTTGGGGGGTGCTGGACCACGGATTGGTCGTCTTCTGGTGTGGACTAAAACAAAAAAGCGGTCTTCAGGGCCCCGTAAAAAGTGGGTAGGTACGGGGGACCCCAGAGTGTGATATGACAAGATGAACAGAACTTAGAACCAGTCTAAAAACTCATTTTGAAGTATTTAATAATTCTTGTTTAAAATTTGGGATTTCCATTCAGCATTAAAGAGGTTTTTCTTCCGTTTAATGCCTATTTGACTCGATAGCAACTATTAAAACGAGCTGATGTGTGCATCACATGAATTCCTCTTACTCCAATTTAATGTCATTTTCTCATTATTGCCAATTTTAATGTGATTCTATAGTTTACTCTCTAAATATCACCAACACTGGCTAAATTGAAACCAAATTTAAAAAATAAGAAAAAAAATGGCCAAATGTTTCGCCAACTTGGCGACAAAACTTGGCGACCAAAAGACTGGCGATATATCGCCAAGTGTCTGACAAATTGTAACATAACTTGAGTTTGCATCGAAATTAACAATGATTTCCCCCCAAAAAGGGGCAAAAGACCCCCTTAGGAACATCCGAATGCAACCAAAAGGGAAGGTGCACAACTAGACCCCACTAGGAGTCTATGTACCAAATTTCAACTGTCTAGGACGTACCGTTTTTGAGTTATGCGTGATACATACACACATACATACGTTCCTTACGGACGTCACGAGAAAAATCGTTGTAATTAACTCGGTGGTCGTCAAAATGGATATTTCGGGTGTCTGTACATTCCTAGGCATATATCCACGTGTGGTCGGGTCGAAAAAGAAACTCAACATTCATTCGGGGGTGAGAAAAATGGAAATTAAGGCCGATTTTTGAGTGAAATTTTTTTTTGCGAATACAGTACTTCCTTTTTTGTAAAAGGAAGTAATATAAGTGTGGACGCTAAACATGGTGAAATGGTTAATCAGTCACCCTGTTGTAGTTCAATTTCCAGTTATAATCTTTCAATGGTAGCTGAATTACAGCTATCGTCATAGTATTTTATCTTCTTACTTAAAGGACCCGTCCATGACTCACAGTCCAAAAAAAAAATGCTATTTGGGAATATTTTATACTTAAATGAATCTGTTGAGGTCGAGATTAACATGACAAAAGAGGAATACTGCAGGCAATGAAATGTCAACTCGTGGAAGGTCAACCTCATTCAACAGGACCCCAACTGATGGAAAAAGAATCTTTGTCAATTTTATGCGTTGAATGATACTGTTCGGTGAAAGAGGTTTAACTAATATTGAAAGAAATTGTACTGTATAAATAGAATAAACGCTATATCTCATTGAAATAATCATTGTAAAGCTTAAGTTCGTAAATGTATTGAATTAGTATAAATGGAATTATTTTCTGCATTGAGTGGTATTGTGAGGTTTAAAAGGTTTAACTATTGTAAGCAGAATGTGTTTTATTGTATGAGAAAAATAAAAAGGAAAGTTTTACTGAAATAATGTTTAGTTATTATCATAATGTTGAAACTCGTTGGTATTCAACTCGCGTATGTGTGTTCTCTGTCGTGTAATTTGTTTTAAACCTTCTGTGCCATTTGTAATGAAATCAAACTCTCTTTGATTGCATCAAGAATCAATTTCCCCGTTTCTGGTAATAAAAAATCTAGCTGTAACTTTCATATTGTCAATTTGGTTCAGTTATTGACGTCTGCTCTGTTATATTCTCACTTATTTATTAGGATGTTTCCAAAAATTAGTCCGTTCGAAGATGTATGCAATTTGTTGGAAACATTCTTAAGCAAATAAATTATCAAACGGTATGACATTTCAGTTCATTTAACCTGTTTTTCATATAACTTCGTTTTTCTGGCAAATTCGAATCTTGCCATCTACTGATGAAATTCCCTCTTCCGCGGTACTAAATTGATGCGTCATAAAGCCAGTCTAAGTAAATAAAAAGACCATTAACAGTTCAAGTTCTCGTGAACTAAAATCACCATTAGCGCAAATGACTTTCCTATTCTTCATTCACGTTGTATTGGGTTATTTCCGGATCGTGTCTTGTTCCGTGGAGCTGTGATCCTAGCTATTTGGGTATGAACTTTGCTTCAACTTGAAGTTTCACTCCATTGTATAGAAATGGTTCAGTTTGCCTAAATAAAATTAAACTTTAGTCATATTTAGGCGCAGAGATGCTTCGTTTGTAACTGCCAGTTTAAAAATCTTTTTCAACCAATTCTTGAACCACTGTGTCAGTTGGAGGAAAACAAATAAATAAAATGGTGGCTTCAAATGAAGTCACCGGGCCGCATATAAACAAACTTTACTCTGCTAGAAACCAAGTAAAAATTTCTAGCCTCCTGATTGGCTACCATGTGAAAACGTCATCCACCTCCTGTATAGTTTGTTTTGTACGCTCTAATTATTGTCATTTCGAAACAAGACGTATCTTCTCGACATATTCAAAGGAGGGGGTTGAATTAAAATCATTCAAACGTGACAAACAATCCAGAACTTCCAAGGAGCGAAATTTGTTCAATACATTGGATGGGGGAAAAACATGGCCCACACATTTGCGTCGACTGATCAATCAGGAGTCCCAAAATTATTACAAGGTCCCTAGCTGAGTAAATGTTTGTATGCCACTGGGCCTCAAAGGGTTTCAATAGAATAGAAAAATTTCCAAAGTTCACGTTGACCTATATTCCAATGGCGTATTGAAGAGGGACGAGGGGGGAGAATTAACGGTTTACGCAGCTGTTGTACGTCGTTGATTCCCTAAAGAATCCTGAATGCTAAACCCTCCCCATACAGTACAGAAATTTCGTGAAATTTAACGGTAAAAAGTACTGTTATCCATGTTGCTAGTACTTTTTACCGCAAAATCATATTGTACTGTTCTAATTTACGGTACAAAAAACTTGCGCTGAATAAAAAGAACGATCTTCAAGCCGTGGGATTCGAACCTGCCTTCACATTATTCGTTGAACGGCGCACTATTCCCTATACTGAATGAGACTGGAAGGGAGAACCAGAAAGACGAAATATGTATGCTAAACGCCGTGAATCACTTGGTGTACCCAATCATTTTGTACTAATGGCACCCGCACGGCTTTGCCCGTAGTATTAAATTAAAAGGTATTTTGGTTCGCCTGTATATTTACAAATAATGTATGACGAATTTCTCGCCAATTGGCTCGCCCATGTTACTGTTCCACGTTATAATTTGCTCGTCCATCTTATGATAATTTTGCTCAGGAAAATGTTCTTAAAGTTTGAATAGAAAAGGAACAAACTCGAATTTTCGAAAAATCGCTTCGAAGTGCACACTTCCATGCTTCAAACTAACTCTGAGCCAAATTTCATGAAAATCGGCCGAACGGTTCAGGCGCTATGCGCGTCACAGAGATCCGGACAGATATCCAGACAGACTTTCAGCTTTATCATTAGCAAAGATTTATACTAAACAAAACTTAATATTTTGTAATTTATGCATTTTTTAAAATATAAATCAAATTACTGTGTGGAGAAGAAACAACTCTAATTTTAGCTGTTCCCTAATATTGGCATACATACCGGTATTACAACTACTGCAATGAATCAAATTTCTAAAGTATTTCTCTTAAGAGAAGTTCAAATTTGCTTACAACATAATCTCACAAATAAAATAATTTCCTCGCATCTTCCCGACTCTTTTACAACATTCATTCACTATGAATTTTTCGGTTCATCTACCCCCGCATTACTTTATCTCATTCCCTCTTATTATACATCCGATTTATTCGAATTCTTTTCTGCTTCCGTGGAACTTTTATCTCGCCATTTAGGGAGGGGGGCCGAAACTGCAACCGTCCGAAATAAAACATCCGATTTTATTGGCCACTTCCACGCGCTCATTATTATTTTCCCGCAGGAAGGGGAGGGGAGAGGGGGGGGGGGGTTGTAATTCCATTCCTACAGTCCAGTTTCAATTACTGTAACGAGATCGGCATTTATTCCACTCTTGCGATGCTGATGACCCCCTCTCTTGCCTGCACATGAAGGCTCTCCGCCTGATTGGCCGGCGCGTGCCGTGCGCCAGAAGTAATAGTTTCCTTCCGCCTTGTTGTGTTATTTCGAGAATGAGATGGATGGTGGGAATTAACAAATTCAAGAGCTTCTCGTGTGGACTTCGATATTAAGAGAGTTATGAATTTATGAAGAATGAGGCGGAAGAAATCTGTTGCATTGGAGTGGATATGCACAATAGGGTGGTTCAAAAAAAAAAAAAAGAATTTTTTTTTTTTTCGACTAGAGTTTAGGACACCTCCCATTTTTTTTAAGACTTACTAATAGTATTGTTGTGTAAAAGTAGCTAGTATTGTAGTAGTAAAGTTTAGCTTCTTACTCCAATTTTAAGACGGTGCTCAATGCCTCTTCAATTTAGCATTAGCCGTAGCATAAAAAATGTTACAAATTTAGAAACATCTAATTTCCCCAGCTGTTTTTTACTTCCTTTTACAAAAAAAAAAGGAAGTATTGTATTCGCGAAAAAATTTTCACTCAAAAATCGGCCTTAATTTCCAATTTGCTCACCCCCGAATGAATGTTGCGGTTATTTTTCATGGGACCACACGTGGATATATGCCTAGGAACGTACAGACACCCGAAATATCCATTTCGACGACTACCGAGTTAATTAGAACGAGTTTTCTCGTGACGTCTGTATGTAGGTATGTCGCATAACTCAAGAACGGAATGTCCTAGAAAGTTGAAATTTGGTACTTAGGCTCCTAGTGGGATATAGTTGTGCACCTCCTTTTTTGGTTGCATTCGGATGCTCCAAAAGGGGTCTTTGGCCCCTTTTTGGGGGAAAATCATTGTTGATTCCGATGTGAACTCAAGTAGTGTTATAATTTGGCGGACACTTGGCGATATGTCGCCAGTCTTTTGGTCGCCAAGTTTTGTCACCAACTTGGCGACAAATTTGGCGATTTTTAATTTTTTTTTAAAATCTGGTTTCAATTTGGCTACTGTTGGTGATATATAGAGAGTAAACTATTGAATCACATTAAGATTGCAATAATGGGAAAATAACATTAAATTGGAGTAAAAGGAAGTCATGTGATGCACACATCAGCTCGTTTTTTTTTTGTAAATAATTATTTTATTGCAATTATATGTAAATATATTATAATATGTAGCATTGTTTTTTCAGTTCGGTGTATTTTTAAATCCCCCTCCTCATGCTGATGAAGTTTGGGGGAGGGGGTTGAACACCCTCTTTCTGTTGAAATAGGAAGCTAAAATTCTTCCAGTATATTACTATCCACAAGTCTAAAAATATTGAGGGGTGTCCTGTTATCTAGGAGAAAATTTTTTTTTACATGTTTTTTTTGAACCACCCTATGCACAATTCTGGCAACTAATAATAATCTATACTAATGGTGCCCAAACTTTTTCCATCCGAGAATCTTATATACCATTTTGTTTCGAGTAGAAATTGAAGAAAATGAACTGAAGAATTATTTTATCTTTATCTTCTTTGCTAATAATAAAGCTGAAAGTCTCTCTGTTCGGAGGATGTCTGTAGGAAATCTGTAGGATGTCTGTGACGCGCATAACGCCTAGACCGTTCGGCCGATTTTCATGAAATTTGGCACAAAGTTAGTTCGTAGCATGAGGGTGTGCACCTCGAAGCGATTTTTCAAAAATTCGATGTGGTTCTTTGTCTATTTCAATTTTAAGAACAAAATTATCTCAAGATGGACGAGTAAATTACGAAATTATCATGACGTGGAACCGTAACATGGGCACAAGCCAATTGGCGAGATACGAAATTATCATAACGTGGAACCGTAACATGGGTACAAGCCAATTGGCGAGAAAATTGACCATATATTATTTGTAAATATACAGGCGAACCAAAAGACCTTTTTATTTTTCTATTACGGGCAAAACCGTGCGGGTTCCACTAGTTTAACAATAAAAGTTTGCGCTTGTCGAAAAGAGGAAAGAAAAAAAAGCATGGATATCACTTTTCCTTTATCTTTCACAGCTCTAGTTTTACTCGAGATTTTAATATCCGCTACTCATGGAAAATTTTCCTAAAAATGTCATGTGACTTCAACGGGTTGAGGCGCGATGAAGAAAGAGAGGGGGACAAAATTGAAAAACCTTCTTCCTAGGGTTGCCCTAATATGCTCGTTTCATTTTGAGCCTTAGGGTGAAATTACGACAAATAATGTAAATTTTTCATTTACTAGCATTCGCATGCTAGCCGATATTATTTTGAAAGATGACATATTAAACTTATAAATTTTCGTTTAGTTTTAATAAAGCACAACGCACAAAAAGATTTTATATTAATGTTGTTGCAATTAATTTTTTAAGTCAATCATCAAATGGGGTGGTTTCCTTCAGTCAAAAGTACTTCTTTTAGTCATTGAAATGGATAGAGTGAGCAAAAAAAAAAAAAAAAAAAAAAAAAAAAAAAACATGGACCCAGAAAATACTTTTATTTTCCCAACAGTTTTTTTTTAAATTATTTTTTTAAAATGTCCGATTTTTCGAACAAGGCGTGATCTTGATGACGTCACAAATGATGCACTTTGCCGCATCTTTCTACTACGTTTCCACGTTATCATAATCAAGAAGCGAATTGAAATTGCGCTCTACGCTTGCTATCAACCCTATCGTTGCCAAAGATGCGAATTAAATATTTTGTTCTGTGAATGGCAACATTGAATGGCATTTCATCATTTGTGACGTCACACGACAGAAATGTAAACAATGAAAACGCACCGATTAAAGTAATTTTTTAAAAATATTAAACTTAAGTGAATTATTTAAAAAATGGTCAGATCCTATGTTTTTAAGCATGCTCTTTCAGAAAAAAATGCTTTTAAAATTTTGGAAACGACCCCATTGGGAACCTGCAAGGTTTTTTTTACCAGATTAGAGATACAATTTTTAAGATACTGTTCTAAAAGGGTTAATTATTTGATTAGGATAATTATTTGTTTTTAATTTCTTGTGCCGTTCTTTTTACAACACGGTTGTAGAATTTCCTTAGAAAGGCAAACTTTTAAGTGCATTATCGTTAGTGAAAGTCGCATTAAGCATTGTTCTGATCACCACTTTCTTGAAAGAAGCAAATACCAGTGATGAATAAAACGTTATCACATAGCTGAGAGAAACATAAACTAAATAAATTTTCATTCTGAAATCGACTGAAAACTTGATAAAATTTAAACTTTCGCATTCAAATGACCCTAGGTATTTTACATGAAATACGCCGCTAGGTATTTTCAAGACTCGGAATGATTATCTTTGATTAACATTTCTTTTAGACCCGCTTTCCTTTTATTTCCAGAAAGCTTCTATTATTTGATTGGAGAATCCAACTTCTTTTTCTGGAGAATAGGGAAGCTGCAACCTGTTAAATGTTCATATTTTGACTATTAGATATTGTTATTGACCCTCAAAACAAAAAAAAATCACCATCGCCGAATTTTAAAACACCGTGATTGATTTTTAATGAATTTTTAAAAATCCACGTGCAAAAGTGCGCTCTTCTGAAACGTCACGAGC
This sequence comes from Uloborus diversus, assembly GCF_026930045.1. Lineage (NCBI taxonomy): Eukaryota > Metazoa > Arthropoda > Arachnida > Araneae > Uloboridae > Uloborus > Uloborus diversus. The sequence goes on from NC_072731.1 coordinate 261,744,397, forward strand.
TTACGTCACAGGGCACTAATGGGCAGCCTTCCCTCCGAAGATCCCTTGTTTTCGCTACGGACATTTTGAGCGTGCTGATATTTTTTATTTTTTAGAAATTCAATAATCCTTTTGAACACACTATGAAGGACGGATTCGTTAAAGCGCAATCTAATAACCTTCATCAAGTAACATCAATGATAGTATTTGAATATTTCCGAGAGGATGAAACGTTTAATGTTCCAGAAACGCGAGGAGTTAAATGCGAAGAGATAAGCCTTACGTTTCGTCTTCGAAGTCAACTGCACGTCCTTCGGCTTCTCCCGCTGCGGAAGAGCGCATGACGTCACTTCCTGTGCCATTTGACGTCACAAACGCTTGAATTTTAAAAATTAATTTAAAAACAACTACTTATCGTATCGCAAAAAATTTTTCACCTATGATGTTCATACATGTTACTCTATCATATAAAAATAAAATTGAAAAATCGAAAACTTCCCTATTGTTATGTTCATCATTAAAATGTAAGCATATAAATAGTGAGAGAAGGGGGGGGGGATTAGCCGGTTCCTACAGATAGCAAAGGCGACTAAAAATACCTTGATGACTATTTCTTTCAGAGCAAGAATCTTTCGGAGACCATGTTCACTGAAAATATGAAATGTGGGAAATCATTTGGCGCCTAAAAATTTTTATGTCTCCTAAGATTTTACAATTTTTATCGGTCTCTGGTCAGAAGGGGTCTAGTCATAAATAGGACATAAGGCTCTCTTTCTATAATAAAGGTTCATCATTAAGGGGATTAGGGGGTTAATCCCCCCCCCCGCGTTTTTGTGAAATCAATGCAGTATTTACGCTTAAGTGGGCGTGGCTTTTGCTGTTTTTTTTATTTCAAACTTCCATTGAGTATATACACCCACTGCCTTCCTCCCTCCCCCCTGGAAAAATTCTAAATGACGGGACTGCTGTAATATCTGGGAAATGAAAATTCCCAAAACGCAATTTTAGGATCAAGTTGCGATAACTCGAAGTCCCAAGTGACTGACTAAAACGTTCGAGTTATGGGAAGTTTCCACAACAGTCAAGAGTGTGGGACCCGATGAAAACTTCAAGATAAAGGAATATTCGAGTTATCGAGATTCGACTGTATTTGGTCGGGTTATTGCTTGTGTTTATCATGGCTCTTCGGAGGACGTAAAAATTAGCACCCCCCCCCCTCTCAAGTTTCGACTTGTGTGCAAACATGGCGTCGAACATCGCCCTGCACCCAAAGCGATTGCACTATCGAGCGTTAACAGCTTTCGGGGCAATCACCCCCCTCACACTATGCTCTGTGGGCACAT